>NC_091286.1:110381257-110558757 GCF_032444005.1 Ranitomeya imitator
GCATTAGAAAATGTAACGTAAACCTCCAAGGGTGAGCTTGGCCTAATACTTTGTGATATAAGATGAAATTAAAAAAAAAAACACAAGTATCTGTATAATTCATATATATGACTGTTTATGGTCAATTACTGATCACATGACCAGTGGCATGCGGACATTGTAATGTGTGGCAGTTGAAGAGTGACAGTTGGCTTGGATGCGGATGAGGAGGAGCTGCCTTCAGAAAAGCGACAATATGGAGAGAAAAGGGGAGGTCTTTAGTGAGAGAGGGAAGAAAAGGAGAAGAACTGTTTTGGACTCATTGGAGGATGAGAAGCCGTCCATCAAGAAGAGCCACAGGAGAGGAGAGAAGAGAAAAGGCTCAGATTTGGAGATCAACTCCCAGAAGATTGATGACCAAAGCCAGAAAGAAGAACAGGAATATCATCAGGAGGTCCTAGTTAGAAGAAGTGGAGCCAAGAGGAGAAGACAAATCCTTGACTCATCACAAGAAAACTCTTCAATCAAGAAAGAAGATGAAGAGCAGAATAAAACCAAGGGCGCAGGTAAATCATACTATACATCAATTTACCACAAGCAGCCCCATGAAGTGTAGCTTCTCATGTACACACATACAGATAATGCCAATGTTGTAAGTTTACACACATTAATTTCACATCTTTTAAATCTGACAGGTTGAGGGTGTGATACATGAGCAACATCTGAAGCTGGACTGTTATAGATATGTTCCCCAATCCATTTCTTTATATATTCAAGCCTTTGTTAAACTACTATATGATCAGGCCATTTTCCCCATACTTGTCAAGGCACATTTTTTTTATTTTCATACACATGAATTAAAAATATGTAAAAAAATGTTATTGTTCAGATTTTTAAATATTTTTTTGCATATTTTTGTGAAACATAGAGTCTACATTTTATAATATTTTAATACTATCTTATTTTATTTTTCTGGCAGTATTAGTAGTAAATAAAGGATTTATGTGTCTGTTTTAATATATTTGTTTAGGACTGCAAGAAACCAGTAAAACATATGTTAAAATTTGTTCACCTATCAGTATCAAATATTTTTATATATCAGATACATGTTTTTGTTGGGATTAGGTCTTGTTACAGCAATTTGAATAGTCAGTATTTTTTATTAATTTCTTATTTCCTTTGTCTTATTTTTTAATTTATTATACACATGGGTTGTCTAAGTTTTGAAACTATTGTTTTTTTTTCTTGCTTAAAAGGATAAAAAAATTGCAATTGGGTTTCATTACAATAATTGCAGGCTGCAGAATTAGTTGGTAACGTTGACCATTTTACCTTTACTTTAACAGATGTGTTGGAGACATGATTTTGTGGTATTTACTATTAAGCCTTCCTCGGCCTTGGTACTTTTCTGTGCTTATTTTGACCTCCGTTTTAAATGTCATTATTATTGTATTTTACTGTAAAATTCAATGAAGCATATACTTGGATATGTAAGGTAGTGACTTTTTCTGTTTGTTTATCTTATACTTACAGTCTGAGGAAGGTCTTTGGACCAAAATGTCACTATTTTTGGATTGCTTTGCTAATAAATCTGATATAATTTTTCTGCATCTCGATGAGCGCTGGATTCTTTCCTCACTATGTGACTGACAGAGGGCTGCAGCAGCTGCACAATCTGGTGCAGGTGTTATACAGTGGAGTATTGTTTTAGAACAGGTCTGTACAACATACGGCCCGCAGACCGCATGCGGCCCACCAAAGTTTTACTGCAGCCCATGGAGCTGTCCAGGATACGCATCTCCCTTCTTATATGCAGATGCATTTGCATCTCTCAGTCTCAAATATATTTGAACGTTGGCAGGACTGGGGTAGAGCAGTCCCAGCCCTGATGTGCAGCGGTGCACTATGCTGACATCATCATACTACTGCCAACACCGAAGCGCCAAGCCACAGAGGAGATGAGACGAAGCGGCCAATAGCAAGTGCTCCATCAAGGAGCCAAATATTGCATAAATTATATAATTGTGGATGGGGAAGGAAGGGGTTAATGTTACAGTGATTGCACATAATGTGGGTGAGAATTCTGAAAGGGGCACAGTTATGTGAGAGGCAGTGGTAGAGGAAAGGTACTTCATTTAGAGGTTAAGTGTGCAGAAGGATATTTTGGAGAGGGGCAGTGTGTGAGCATTTTTTTGGAGAGGGGCAGTTTCCGGGGCAAATTTTGCACAGGGGCTGTGTGCAGAGGACATTTTTAAGAGGAGCAATGTGAGGGGGACATTTTGCAGAGGTGGTGTGGGAGAGATATTTTACAGAGCATCATTGTTCTGGGGCCATTTTGGAGAGGGACAGTGCGTGGGAGACATTTTTCAGATAGGCTGTGTGCGCAAGACATTTTTCAGAGGGGCAGTGAGGGGGAGACATTTTGTGCAGGAAGCACAAGCAATTATTTATTCAGGGGCACAGTATGGGAGACATTTTTATTTATGGGGCAATATAATGATACTTTTAGTATTAAAGGGACACTGTCACCTGAATTTGGAGGGAACAATCTTCAGCCATGGAGGCGGGGTTTTGGGGTTTTTGATTCACCCTTTCCTTACCCGCTGGCTGCATGCTGGCTGCAATATTGGATTTAAGTTCATTCTCAGTCCTCCGTAGTACATGCCTGCACTAGGTGCAATCTTGCCTTGCGCAGGTGTGTACTATGGAGGACAGAGAATGAACTTCAATCCAATATTGCAGCCAGCATGCAGCCAGCGGGTAAGGAAAGGGTGAATCAAAAACCCCAAAACCCCGCCTCCATGGCTGAAGATTGTTCCCTCCAAATTCAGGTGACAGTGTCCCTTTAAGTATGTAACAATGATTAGCGGTTTGTGAGTGGAGTGCTAGCAGGAGTCCCAAGAAGGGGAAGATAGGCACCCGAATCTCCACAGCTCCAGCCGGATACCTGTTATGATCCGGTGACCTTGGAGCCGCATGAATCTTTCTCTGGAGTAGGTGGTAACTGTACTGACCGCAAATCCTGAACTAACACCACAACTAGAAGTAGCCGTGGGGTGTGCCTAACAAACCCTAGACACCTCGACACAGCCGGAGGACTAAATACCCCTATAGATAGAAATAGGAATTCTACCTTGCCTCAGAGCAGAACCCCAAAGGATAGGCAGCCCCCCACGAATATTGACTGTGAGTAGGAGAGGAAAGACACACGCAGGCAGAAAACAGGATTTAGCAAAAGAGGCCACTCTAGCTAAAAAGGGAAGGATAGGACAGAATACTAAGCGGTCAGTATTAAAACCCTTCCAAAAATATCCACAGCAGATAATACAAAAAATTCCACCATCTAACTAAAGACGTGGAACGTATATCTGCAACTCCTGAGAATCCAACTAGACTGAGTAAATACTGACACAATCTAAGCTGGACAAGAAAAAACAAATGAATAGCACTGAATTATCAAGCACACAGCATGTGTGCCACAGAAACAAAACCAGACACTTATCTTTGCTGATTTGGCAGCAAGGCAGGAGGAACCAGACAGAGGTCCAACACCTCCCAAAAACCATGGACAACTGGCAAGGACTAATGAATCCTGCACACCTAAATACCCCAGTCAGAACTGCAATCAGCAGATACACCTGACCAGGACTGCAACCCAGGGACAACTGCATTGCCACCTACAACCACCGGAGGGAGCCCAAAAGCAGAATTCACAACAGATACCCCCAGCGGGGGAAGTTGCTCGCAAGTGAAAAAAGGAAAACCGATCACAGGAGCGCAGGATAGAGGACACAGACACCAGTTTGGGTTGAACCACTGGTGTCTGTTTCCTCTATCCTGTGCTCCTTTAACCGGTTTTCCTTTTTCACTTTTAGTATTAAGGGCACAGTGTTGGGATGTGCTGCTGAAGACAGAAAAGAGTGAAATCTGCAGACACGAGGTCTGGGTGTGAAATCTCATGATGGGTTCTCTACTACATGGAGAGAAAAATGTACAGGAATGACTTCAATCAATGAAGATGACAAATATAAGGTACCTGGATGTATTTGTTTATATATGATGCTTCCTGCTTCTTCTTGTATGTGGGGCTGTTGTGACATTGCAGTTGATCGCTGTACTAAGCTTGGTGTATTCATTTTCTGACGGTAGTTCTAGTGCATTCATGTGCTGACGGTTGTTCTGACCTTGTACACATGTAGCAATCTAAAACATGCTTCATGACTATATTGAAACTTAAAAATCCTCAAAACTTTTGAGTTTTGAGATTCTAAAGAGGATTTGACGAGATTCTGCTCAATTTTGCTCCATAAACTCAGTATAAGTTAGTGCATGTTCCCACTTATTTTTTGGAGCAGAATCACACAAATCCTCCTCAAATACTCAAAACTTAGTTTTGGTGATGTTTTAATGTACTTATAGTTGTTCTGGTGAAGTATTTATGTAAGTACCCCTTTAAATTTTTTTGGCTCTTCAGATTGGTTCAGTATGGCATTGCGGCATTTGGACCCAAAAAATGTTGTGTACCCTTGTTTTACAACATCACTGCCAAGTAGAGTAGAATGTGAGCTGCCCTAGATGTTGAAGGTCTATTGATGGCCCAGAAGCAGTTAAGCAGGAAAAACAATATCAATTGAGATAGCTGATTATTAGGGGAACTGTGATTTGGAGACACTGTAAACTGACACTGATGGCCTGTTCTACATTTTACTTTTAGTATGTAAATAAATATATAATATATTTGTCTATCTATCTATATATCTATCTACACACACACATATAATATAGTATATATAGATAGATATGTATATTTACAGTTTTGAGAAAAAGTTTTTGCCTTCTTCCTAATTTCCTAATCTTTTGCATGTTTGTCACACTTACATGTTTCAGATCACCAATCAAAATTAAATATTTGACAAAGATAACACAAGTAAACATAAAATGCTGTATTGATCAAAATGATCCAAATCAGAACTGCAAATCCACCTCTGAGTGGCTTAAGAAAAAGCAAAATTGAGACTTTGGAGTTGCCTAGTCAAAGTCCTGATCTTAACCCAATTGAGATGCTGTGGTATAACCTTAAAAAGGCGGTTCATGCTCAAACCCTCCAATGTGGCTGAAATACAACAATTCTGCATAGATGAGTGGGCCAAAATTCCTGTGGAGCGTTGTAAAAGACTCATTGACAGTTATCACAAACACTTGATTAAGTTGATTAAGTTGAAATGGCATGCTGTCTTTGATTGGATGAGAAGGCTGAAACTGTTGCATTAAAAAGAACAAACCCCCAGAAGTAATATTAGATATACAAATTAATTACCGCGTGAGTGTGGAACTGAAATGGGCCTTAATCATTTTCAGCAAGCCAAAAAGGAAGCAAAATAATCAGAGGACTGATGTCAGTAGTTTCAATCTGTGGAAGATACACAGTGAGAAAAAGCTCTGGAAGATCTTAACCCCTTTACCCCCAGGATGGTTTGCACATTAAAGACCGGGCCAATTTTTACAATTCTGACCACGGTCCATTTATGAGGTTCTAACTCTGGAACGCTTCAACGAATCCTGATGATTCTGACAATGTTTTCTCGTGACATATTGTACTTCATGATAGTGGTAAAATTTATTTGATATTACCTGTGTTTATTTGTGAAAAAAAGGACATTTGGCAAAAATTTTGAAAATTTCGCAATTTTCCAACTTTGAATTTTTATGCCCTTAAATCACAGAGATATGTCACACAAAATACTTAATAAGTAACATTTCCCACATGTCTACTTTACATCAGCACAATTTTGGAACCAACATTTTTTTGTTAGGGAGTTATAAGGGTTAAAATTTGACCAGCAATTTCTCATTTTTGCAACACCATTTTATTTTAGGGACCACATCACATTTGAAGTCACTTTGAGGGGTCTATACATAGAAAGTATCCAAGTGTGACACCATTCTAAAAACTGCACATCTCAAGGTGCTCAAAACCACATTCAAGAAGTTTATTAACCCTTCAGGTGTTTCACAGGAATTTTTGGAATGTTTAAAAAAAATGAACATTTAACTTTTTTTCACAACAAATTTAATTCAGCTCCAATTTGTTTTATTTTACCAAGGGTAATAGGAGAAATTGGACCCCAAAAGTTGTAAAATTTGTCCTGAGTATGCTGATACCCCATATGTGGGGGTAAACCACTGTTTGGGCGCATGACAGAGCTCGGAAGGGAAGGAGCGCCATTTGACTTTTCAATGCAAAATTGACTGAAATTGAGATGGGACACCATTTCGCGTTTGGAGAGCCACTGATGTGCCTAAACATTGAAACCCCCCACAAGTGAAACCATTTTGGAAAGTAGACCCCCTATGGAAATTATCTAGATGTGTGGTGAGAACTTTGAACCTCCAAGTGCTTCACTACAGTTTATAACCCAGAGCCGTGAAAATAAAAAATAATTTTTTCCCACAAAAATTAATTTTTAGCCCCCAGTTTTGTATTTTCCAAAGGGTAACAGGAGAAATTGGACCCCAAAAGTTGTTGTCCAATTTTTCCTGAGTACGCTAATACCCCATATGTGGGGAGGAACCACCGTTTGGGTGCATGGGAGAGCTCGGAAGGGAAGGAGCGCCATTTGGAATGCAGACTTAGATGGATTGGTCTGCAGGCATCACGTTGCATTTGCAAAGCCCTGATGCGCTTAAACAGTAGAAACCCCCCACAAGTGACCCCATATTGGAAACTAGACCCCCCAAGGAACTTATCTAGATGTGTTGTGAGATCTTTGAACCCCCAAGTGTTTCATTACAGTTCATAACACAGAGCCGTGAAAATAAAAAAATCTTTTTTCCACAAAAATTATTTAGCCCCCGGTTTTGTATTTTCCCAAGAGTAAAAGGAGAAATTGGACTCCAAAAGTTGTTGTCCAATTTGTCCTGAGTACGCTGATACCCCATATGTTAGGGTAAACTCCTGTTTTGGCACACGGGAGAGCTCGGAAGGGAATGAGCACTGTTTTACTTTTTCAACGCATAATTGGCTGGAATTGAGATCAGATGCCATGTCGCATTTGGAGAGCCCCCTGATGTGCCTGAACATTGGAAACCCACAATTCAAACTCAAGCCTTAACCCAAACACACCGCTAACCCTAATCCCAACCATAACCCTAACCTCACCCCTAACCATAATCCCAACCCTAATTCCAATCGTAAATGTAATCCAAACCCTAACTTTAGCCCCAACCCTAACCCTAACTTTAGTCCCAACCCTAACCCTAACTTTAGCCCCAACCCTAACCCTAACTTTAGCACCAACCCTTACCCTAACTTCAACCCCAACCCTAACTTTAGCCCTAACCCTAACTCTAGCCCCAACCCTAAGTCTAACCCAAACTTTAGCCCCCACCCTAACCCTAACCCTAATGGGAAAATGGAAATAAATACATTTTTTAAAATTGTACTATTTTCACTAACTAAGGGTGTGATGAAGGGGGTTTAGTTTTACGTTTATAGTGGGTTTTTTAGTGAATTTTTATGATTGGCAGCCACACACTTAAAGACGCTTTTTATTGCAAAAAATAGTTTTTGCGTCTCCACATTTTGAGAACTATAATTTTTCCATATTTTGGTCCATGTGAGGTTGTTTTTTGTGGGACAAGTTGACATTTTTATTGGTACCATTTTCGGGCACGTGACATTTTTTGATCGCTTTTTATTTCGATTTTTGTGAGGTAGAATGAACAAAAACCAGCTATTCATGAATTTCTTTTGGGGGGGCGCATATACCGTTCCACGTTTGGTAAAATTGATAAAGCAGTTTTATTCTTCGGGTCAGTGTGATTACAGCGATACCTCAAATTATATATTTTTTATGTTTTGGCGCTTTTATAAAAACTATTTTATATAAAAAATAATTATTTTTGCATCGCTTTATTCTGAGGACTATAACTTTTTTATTTTTTCGTTGATGATGCTGTATGGCAGGGACAAGATGACATTTTCAGCGGTACCATGGTTATTTATATCCGCCTTTTTGATCACGTGTTATTCCACTTTTTGCGTCGTATTTTTGCCTCTTTTTTTTTTACGGTGTTCACTGAAGGGGTTAACTAGTGGGACAGTTTTATACGTCGGGTTGTTACGGACGCGGTGATACTAAATATGTGTACTTTTATCGTTTTTTTATCTAGATAAAGAAATGTACTTATTGGAACAATATTTTTTTTTATTTAGGAATTTATTTTTTTTACACATGTAAATATTTTTTTTTTATTTTTTACATTGCCCCAGGGGGTGATATTACAGTATAGTGACAGATCGCTGATCTGACACTTTGCAGTGCACTGTGTGAGATCAGCGATCTGACAGGCACTGCAAGGAGGCTTCCCGGCGCCTGCTCTGAGCAGGCGCTTGAAAGCCACCTCCCTGCAGGACCTGGAAGGCCCCCCGTGGCCATTTTGGATCTGGGCCTACAGGGAGGAGAAGGTAGGAGACCCTCAGAGCAACGCGATCACGTCGTGTTGCTCCGAGGATCTCAGGGAAGCACGCAGGGAGCCCCCTCCTTGCACTATGCTTCCCTATGCTGCCGAATGCTGCAATCATGTTTGATCGCAGCGTTCTGGGAGTTAATGTGCCAGGAGTGGTCCGTGACTGCTCCTGGCACACAGTGCAGGATGTCAGCTGCGATAGTCAGTTGACACCCGGTCATGATCGGCCGCGCTCCCCCCGTGAGCGAGGCTGATCGCGTTAGACGTACTAGCCCATCGGTGGTCATACGGGCCCATACCACCTCGACGGGATAGTATGACTAATATCAGAAAGGGGTTAAGGAGTCACTCTTGAAAAAGACCCAAACCCCATTCTTCTTTTGGAATGATTTATGGAGAGTGAGAAAGAAGAAGTAAAATGTTATCTACATTAATGAACAAACGTAATAACAAGTTAGCATTGAAAGAAATTATGTGTAGAAATGTGAAAATAATTAATGATTCTGTTCAAAATGCTCAGGCCTATGGAGAATGATATAAGAGTTTAAGTCCAAAAGTAATTTTGATTTAGTACAATTAAAAACCTTATATACTATACACTATACCATTTTAAAAACTTACAGAAGAGGAAAGGTTAGCCTTGGATATAGCCATAGATGTTAGTGAAATGGAGTTGGCTTTTAAAGGGAATCTGTCATCAAGATCAAACCTTCAAAACTGTCAATTAATGCATTGATACCATGTTTTGTGCGATCAGTTGCCTTATTCCAGAGAAATTCAACCTTTTTATTAGTAGACAAATAAGGCATTATGTGGTCTGGGCATGACAGAGTGCTTCCACAGAGACTGCCTCTTGAGCTTATTTTTCATGCTCAGCAATGCATTTGTCTATCTTCTACCTTTCCATGGGCAGTGGCTATCAGTAAATGTTGTGTCACGCTTAGAGCACTTAAAGAAGCACTTCAACATTTGTATCCTCTTAATATACTGCAGTCTTCACATTATATAGCACTGTGTACTTACAATTGCTCAGTTTTAACTTTCTACCCAGCTAATTCTTCTCTTTTCTCTGCTTTATGTAGAAACAGGAAGTCTTTTTTCCCTTCAGAAATCATCCCCTGATTCAACTCCTGACCCCCCTGCTAGGCACAATTGCATTCACTCATGGCTCATACAGAGAAAGAGACCAACTGCTTCTACATAGAGCTTAGAAGGACTCAACTAGTCAGTAGTAATTACATGATATCAAAGACCTAATAGAAAAAAAGAAAAATTATCTGGGTAGAAAGCCAAAATGAGCAATTATTAGCACAAAGTGAAATATAATATACTAATTGCAATATAATAAGCAGATGAAAATTTTGATTTGAGCAGTGCTTCTGTAGGCCTTATTTGCATTGTGCTAAAAACGTGGATTTCTTTGGAATAAGGCAACAGATTTTGTAAATTTATCTTTTAATGACTTACGTGCCTAGGTAGATGGTTTAGAATGATTGATCTTAGGACGCTTTGCGTTGTGTATTTTTTGCACATATTTGTTGCGGAACATACACACTGTTTTATAGTTCCAGCAAAGTGAATGAGATTTCAGAAGTCTCATACCCACGTTGCTTATTTTTTCCTTGAAGATTTGATGCAGATTCAAGTCTGCGGAATGTCACTGTTTGCAGTGCTTTTGTCTCGTAGTTCACCCATACGTAAGGAAAACCATAAAAATACATGACAAAAATATGTCAAAAACTCGCCAAATACACGTGTATTTTATGCTGCGTTTTTCCTGCCAACATCAAGATTTTCAGTAGAATTTTTTGCTGCAAATCCTGATTGTGTGCACATAGCCTTAAGCAGGTTTTATTCCTGCAGCTATAAAATATTATTAATAGAGCTCAGGAAGCGGTACATTACCTAATAAAATGTAGACCGCTATCATTACTGTTATTCCTACAGTGAGTGAAGATCCGTTATTACTAGAATCATGTAGGTGTACAGTATATCCAATGCAGAGATACAAATAACAGCCAAGGTGTTAGCTAATAGGGGGCAAAGATAGTGGGTAAATTAATACATAAGAAACCAACGAGATTGGTCTCAGTTAGGAATCTAGACTCGAATATACGTCTGTTTTATTTTCCATTATTGTCTTCCATCCAGATAATGAAGGTGCTGGAGGCATCTTGTCATTAGATGCGGCAATAGCATTTGGTTGCATGGAATGGGCTTATTTATGGGAAATATTGTGTAGATTTGACCCAGAATGTATTAAGTGGATTAAGTTCTATAGAGCATGATGGTGAATAAGGCTATGTCCCTGCCTTTCCCCCTTTCTGGGGCCACAGGGCATGAATTTCCTAGTCCAGGCTGCTCTTCGCACTACCTATTGACCATATATAAGGGGTTGTAAAGGAATAAGGGGGTTTCAGTTTGGGACTCAGGAGGAAACGTTAGCGATGTACGCAGGTGTAATTATTTTTAGGCAATGTAAGGAAAGATCTAAGGACAGTTATTATATCAATGAAAGGTTTTGGTATTTTTTCTAGATTGATATTAATTGGGATAAGTCACATATTGTTATTGGACATTAATTTACAAGCTATAGAGGGTGATATATAGAGTGCAACAGTTTTAAATATTACTAATGCTGGATGGTCGACTTTGTGCTGCAGGATCGTGGGATGAAGAGAGGAAGGTAGTGCCTCACTTCCCATACAGCAGCTGTGCTGGACGAGCACCGGGGGTAGGCAAGAACCGACAACTTGCTTCCGGCCAGGGCACGCTAGAAGTTGGCGGTTCTTGCCTATCCCGGCGCTCGTCCAACAGAGCTGCAGTATGGGAACTGAGGCGCTACCTCCCTCTCTCCATCCCACGATCCTGCAGCAAGAAGCCGACCATCCAGCATTAGGAGTATTCATGCCCGCAAACCACCTGTACTCCAGCATCTAGTAAGTGTACTTTTATCAAAGGCCTCCTATATTGTGTATTACCCTCATGCACAACTCCGAGTGCAACTGATGAACCTCACTACAGCGCAGGTGATCTATTATTGATTTCACTAGTGTTACTTTACATACAGGGTGATACACAGACCCTGTTCCATCACCAGCTGCTGCAGGTGTTTTCTCCCCCTTTTCCCTCCCCTCTCCCTATTTAACCGAGCGCCAGTGTATCGTTTTTCCTCTAGTTTTAAATATTAGGTACTAAATATATAATATCACATAAGAAAGGGGACTATATAGAAGTGAGTGTCATACCGGGGTTGATCTGACTTGGCAGAATGACAAAAATTTGTTGGGACTAGGACGCATCAATCTGAATAATTTTTTTTTTATATTTGAAAGAAAAATCCTCTCTTTGCTACTTAGTAACTGATTGTAGCAAGACATGTATGTTAAAGCGACCTTCCAGCCTGAGACTGAAAAGTGACTACACTTTTTAAATGTGCAGTCATCCTTCCTGGCGCCCTCCTTTTGCCTCCCACTACCTCCATTGCTTAGATCCGCGTTCTGCTTATCCTACCTCCAAGATGGGCGCCACATTCTTAAGTCTAAACCACTTCTTTCCTGTCTTTTTTGGGTTGTGAGATGGGAAAGGAAAGGTAGGAGAGGATTAGATTTGTCATTGCATTCTCTATGCCTCTACGGCAGCCATCATGAAAGCAGGAGGAAAGGAACGCCGATCTCAGCATAGGAGGTAGCGGGAAGCCTATGGAGGGCACCAGGTAGAGCGCCTATACAATGGAACCTTACACCCACTTAACTTACACCCCTGTAAGATTGTTCTAGGACAATATTAGAGTTGAGCTGCAATTGGTTTCTAAGGCAGGACGCATAATATAGGACAATCACTGTGCTACCAGGATTATTCTGCACATAAATGATACTGAGTCTCCATTTTGTAAGAAAATAAATAACCCTTTGTGCTAAACTGAATAGTAAATTATTGTCAGTTTTTCTGTTACTCCAATGCTGACCAATACTGAATTCTCTGCTAAGGTTATAAAGTAACTAACACGTTATAAATGGACAGTAAATATTTTTTTCTAATTTCTTGTATTATTTCTGTTTCCCCTTTTAGGAGACAGTGGTGAGAGGCCATCTCTCCCCGGCAGCACAATCTCTGACAACATCAAGAGATTCAATTTTCATCAGGTGCTTGGCCGGGGAAGTTTTGGAAAGGTAAGAACCTTCAACACTAGGAGAGCAGATTGTGTATTGTTTGCCGTACAATGTAAGGTCATAAGTGAAGTACGGCATAACACTGTTAATAGCATCTTAGATCCTCAGATTCGGATGTTTCTGTGAGAGGTGGAAGCGGCGGTTTCCAAATGTATTACTACTTATATCAATGCAATAGTGTTTTCTGGTAGTCTACAGTGTGTTAAAGTGTTTTTCTGGAGCCTCTAGGAAGTTGGAGGCGCTACTGATGTTTTCCCCACAGGTGCCTGCACCTTGGAAACTTGCATGGCCAGCAAATTACAGCATGTATTTTTCAATACAGGAGCATGATCCTGTTGGCTGTGCAAGTGTGGGACAGGCACCTGTATAAACAACATCATTCAGAAGTGACAGCTGCCGTAGAAACTCTACATGCAAATATGTGACCAGAGCAGCATCATCCACATGCTAGCGCTGTCCCCTACATTGAATGTGGAAGAAGGTGCTCTGGTCAGATGAGACCAAAGTTGAGCTTTTTTGGTTAAGTGTAAAACACTATTTGTGGAGGAAAACATATACTGCAGATCACCTTGAAAACACCATCCACACCATCAAACATGGTGGTGATGGCATTATGCTGCGGAGATCCTCATTTTTTTTCAGGTATAGGGAACCTGGCCAGAGTTAATCAAAAGATGGATGAAGCTAAATACAGTAGAATCCTGGAGGAAAACCTGTTAAAGGCTGCAAAAAACATGAGACTGGGGAGAATGTTCACCTTCCAGCAGAACAACAACCCTAAACATACTACCAGAGCTACAATGGGATGATTTAGAATGGCCCAGTCATAGTCCACACATAAATCCCATCAAGAATCTGTGGCAAGACTTGATAGCTGCTGTTCCCACATGCTCTCCATCCAATATCACTGAGCTAGAGTGCGTTTGCAAAGACGAAAGGGCAAAAGGTTCAGCATCTAGATGATCAAAGCTGGTAGAGATATAGTCCAAAAGATTTGCAGAAGTAATTGCAGTGAAAGGTGATCCTACAAAGTATTAGGGTGGCTGAATAGAAATGCACATCATAATTTTCAGAATTATATTTTTAAAATATTAAGGAAACCATATATCATTACCTTTACATGTCACAAATACTTGCAACTTTGTGAAAAACTTTTTAAAAATGTGGAAAAGTTCACAGGGTATGAACATTTTTTTAAGGCACTGTACTTATTGTACATCTGCATGTACATAGGTATGTGCAAATATAGTGTATGTTGTGTGTGTGCTGAGAATGACATTTATTAAAAATATTGTCCAGGATTAAAAAATAATAATAATTAAAAATAATTATAATAGCAGGGATTAGATTAAAAATATATCACCAATGTTTATAACCCCTGACTATCCAGTGATCGCTGCTTACCTTGCGGCGGTGGTGAAATCTCAAACATTTTTCTGATTGCTGACCAATGACTGATCTCTATGGTATTGTCCAATTAATAGAAGTATACAAAGTATCTATATATCTATAAATAAAGTGCATGTGCTGTAAACATAATAAGCCACAAAGTTGGATTAGACACAGAGTATCCCTGTATATAACAGAGACCAAGGATAATGAGAGTGTCACATATTCCGGACCATAAGTCCTGCTAATGAAACCAGGTATAGGCAATGCATAAAAAAGTCAAGTACAGCAAAGCATATTTACCACAGAGTGTAGGTATCTAGGTACCCACAACACCCGACGCGCGTTTCGCTCTGGAAGCTTCGTCCACCTTGGTCCTTGGTTATGTTTACAGCACATGTACAGCATATTTCAGGATCCGCCTAGCCAGGTGGATTTGGAGGTCTTCCCTCTGTGCTGCTCCCTAGGTCCTTGATGCCTTAAACTTTCCACAAGTCCCTATTACTGTCTGTCCATGAAATAGAACATTCCACGCATGGCAGGCTGCTTGAGCCTGTTCCAGTTGTCACTCCCTCGTGGTGACTCTAGGCTCTAGTATGCTGCTGTGCCTCAGGGTATCAGCTGGGGCAAGGAGACTTGAAATCTCCTGCTCTCCGGTTTTGGTTGCTGGGCCTGCAGTTCCCACACAACCACGGACTCCAGTGGCGCTCAGTCCTCGGGTGAGCTCAGTTGCAGCTCCAATCCCTCAGGTTCTCATCACTTGCCTCCTCTTCCATCATCTCAGACTCACACACTAAGACTAACTGACTAACCCCACCCCCAGGCCAGAATTTATAGGGGAGCTCCCCTGAAACCAGGTTTAGAGCTTCCTCTTCTGGTTTGGAGTCAGGAAAGGTGTTGCATGCTGTTACCTGCTAAGGGGACCCCTCTTTGCTTCCAGGCATGAAATAATCCCCTGTGAGGGAGGCAATGCAACTGCGGCAACCGGACTCCTGGGGTGCCACATAGACATTACAGCAGCGAATCACAGCTGTCTCTTTTTGTGAGGTAAAACATTTCCCTGCCTGTTTTAAAACAATATTTTACATAAAAGAAAGAATCAGCTGTGATCCCCTGCTGTCCTGTGTGTATACTCTCCTTTGCTTCCTCCCTGGCCCAGGAGATGTGGTGTAATCAGACTATGTTCCTGTATGGACAGACACAGCCATTACACCGTACACAGCAGAGGCACAATTATAAGATTATCTCAGCACAGGAACATTTTTTTAAAACACATCCAATTGTGGAGTTTATTTTTAGTTCATGATCTCTTGACTAAACATATTTTTTCTTCATGGCGCAACCCCTTGTGGCATATTATGAAAAAATGGAGGCCAGCCTCTCTAATGTGGAACTGTACGTAAAAAAATAGGTATTAGAAAAACAATATTTTTTTTTGGTTTGTCAATGGAAACTTTAATTAAATAGCACAACTTAAACAGAATCGGGACTGCTTCTGTTCTGCATAACAGCTGTGAAATAATCTACTTGCCTCAGAGGGCAGTGCTCATCATACTCTCACGTTTACAGCTTTATCAGCCTACATGGACACAGAATGCAATTAGTTATATGAAACTATTTAAAGTGAATCTTTCATGTGAAAAATGCTATTAACCTGCAGCTGTGGCATTAATCTGCTGCTTTAAACCCATTTGCAGTGAAAGCACGGCTGTCAGGAGGAAATAAACCTTATTCCTCTTAGGAGCTTTCAGTCATAGAGATGCAGCTTTAGCCATCTCTCAGTACACAGTTAACAGGGGCTACAAGTCCTGGCACTGACTGACAGCCGCTCAGCCAGTGCATCAGTGCAGAGTCGCTGTCAGTCACATTAGTAAAAGTAGATATATATATACAGGATATTTGTATCTCATAACCCCTTTAATTATGCTTAGGAAGCGGCCTGCTCCACCAAACCCTCATCTTGGCTCAGTTACAAAGCTGCCCACAAGCCACAACCAGGATCATAACTGGTTTCACAACTGGGTTACAATAATAAGTGTATAATCAGGCAGTAAAGATTGGTAAATGGCTCTGTGGTGGGTGCTGCTGGTGGTACCCAGGTAAAAAATGCATTCAGCCTAGGAAATGCAACACTTTTAGACCTGCACCATGGACTTTGATACCACCATCATCTAAGTACAGTTGTGCATCCCCACACAGTCTCTTCATAATGATTCTCATGTCAGCTTTTCATGCTGACAGAAATAATGCCGACCAGCTCTGGAGTTGGAGATATTCCTGACTCAATCATTCATGGCTAATATAGAAATAATCCTTTAGCTTCCTATCTTTAATAGGTAATTCTAGTTACTAGTCACGCTATATGACTGCAGAGTGCAATGTGCGTGCTGTCAACATTCTCTGATGCCAGTGCCGGTGCTAGGAACGGCGGGAACATAAAAGAAGACATGCAAAATATACAAGTGAATTGAGCGAGGCTGAATAAATGACCACCCACTTCCAACACAGGGGCAGCACGGTAGCTCAGTGGTTAGCACTGCAGCCTTGCAGCGCTGGAGTCCTGGGTTCTAATCCCACCTTGGACAACATCTGCAAGGAGTTTGTATGTTCTCCCCGTGTTTGCGTGGGTTTACTATGGGTTCTCCGGTTTCCTCCCACTTTCCAAAGACATACTGATAGGGAATTTAGATTGTGAGCCCCATTGGGGACAGTGATGATAATGTGTGCAAAACTGTAAAGCACTGCGGAATATGTTAGCGCTATATAAAAATAAAGATTATTATTAACACTGGAGAATCCTCACTAGTCTGTAGTCACACACAGTGACGGTTGGCTTGTACCACAAGGCTGGACAATCCCTATAATGAAGGTCACCAACAAATGACCATTGTTTTCTAGGTGGTACTGGCGGAAGATCGATACACCCACCAGCAATTTGCGGTTAAAGTCATCACAAAGAGGAACCTGCTAGCTGAAGGAGAGGAGCGCGCGATGGTGGAGCGGCGTGTGTTACAGCTTGCATCTGGCAGCCCATTCCTTCTTCATGGCACATTCGCCTTTCAGACCAAGGTAAAATTGTGACCTCTTCATTAATATTGGATAAATCATAAAGTGCACTCATCTATATGCACAGAACATATCCACATTTACACATGGTGTTGTTAACATTTCAGCATTGAAAACATGTTAACGTCATGCTCCTTGTATGTGTAGCTGTCACCTACTGTGGGAACACTGGACAAACCCTGGGAACCAGGCAATGTGCCTACAAATATGATGCTGATGGGTAACTTTTTGGGTTTCTCGATTGAAGTCCATGGAAAATCTTGGAGTGGTCCAACTGGCTCCCAAAATCTGAAGTCATTTGTCCACCCCTATGGATGTCATTCTTAATGAGCACTTCACAATGGTGAGAAATGCAGAAGTCAACATAACAATGAAAAGTGATCACATCCTTTATATGTACATTTATTTTCTATATGGGTATAGAAAATCCAAATTTGATTCTCATCAAAATGTCTATCACTATACAGACTAAATAACTGATTATTGAGTGTTAGTAAATGTATGGAGGCTACAATGATTTTATTATTGAAACTGATTTCTACGTCTTGTCTGACAGGAGCTTCTGCTTCTTGGGATGGAGTATATCACCTGTGGCGAATTCCACCATCTCCTGATAAGGAAGGGGCCTCTTAACATCCCAAGTGCACGGTACAGTAGTCATGGTCTAAGCAATACAGATATGCATTTTCTAACCGAGACTGACTAGATTGATTAGATTGTGTTAGCACTAAGGTTTGGGTAAATTCTCATCTTCCACTCACAGGGCTGTTATTAGGAACACACTTAGGAAAAAATAGCTCTTTTTCCACTACACCACACCTGTCCACAGGTTGTGTATGGTATTGCAGCTCATCTCCTTTCAGTTTAGTGATATGATGGTAGGTCATCAACATCTGATTGGTGGGCGTCAATCAGCTGTTCACGGTGTCGGTTGTGGCCAAAACTGACCAGTTAGGGAACTGCAGAGCATAGCTTCATATACCGCATAGTGGTCGTGGCCGGGTACTGCACATCTGCCTCCTATTCAAATCAGTAGGTGGTAGATGTGCATTACACGACTGCGGACACTATGCAGCAGAGGGACCTGTGCTGTGCAGCTCCATCACTGGTCCTTTCCAGCCACAAACAGCTGATCCATGGGGTGCTGGGCGTCAGACCCCCACCGCTTAGACCAGGGGTCCCCAACATGTAGCTCGGGAGCCACATGTGGCTCGCGGTCCCATGAATTGTGGCTCGCGGCTGTCTGCCAGCTTGGTACATTAGTTCCAGTTCTAGCAGGTATGAAGAGCACATCTGAATATGGTGAATTTTGTGAGCAGCCCTGCACAGAAGAGCAGATCTGGATGAACATGTACTGGTCTTAGGGGTTTTGAGGTAATTTAAGTATGGTACGCTGGAGACAAGATGACACCACCTGTCAGAGGAGGTGTTTGAAGCTGGATGTGACAGTGTCTTGAGAGTCCTTTATAGGAGAATACTGAATGGGGGTATTGTGGGATCCCCTGGATCTTTGTATACTTCTTTGGGGTGATTTTTGTGGAAAAGCTTTCGTTACCATTTTGACTGTAATGGGGGCTTTGGTTGCCATTATTGTGAGGGGGCAGGAGTTGAATGTGGCTTTGCGACCCTCTCTCAAGGCAGGATGTGGCTCACGACCCTCTGTCAGAGCTGAATGTGGCTCTCAAGGTCAGAAACGTTGGGGACCTCTGGCTTAGACATTGATGACATATTCTAAGTATAGGTCATCAATGTTAAAGTAGTGGACAACCTCTTTAATTATTAGTATATAATCACGCACAAATCTGTTTCACAGCTTACTATTATTAACACATGGAGTTCTGGAGTGGATATATGGGATGTCTTTTACTTATACTATGGTCAGTAATTACACTACTCAGGTAATGGACATGTCCCATATACCAGGAAGTTCTCCATAAATAAGACCCCAAAATAAATTAGATAAATCTAATTAGACAGAAACCTTTATTTGTAGAAGATAAAAAGTGATCGGTGGATATGTTACACTTTTAAGAGCAATTTTTTTCCTTATTATTGGGATTGGCCATTAATACCTGTGTTACTAATATTCAGTTGAGCAGGTCCAGGTGAACTATAATTAGTACAATATATGTGAATTCCCTACTGGATCATAACCAAAAAAATAAATAAAAATAAAATAATAATAAATATATGCATATAATAAATATATGTATAAAACACTGAAAAGTTTTGCCTGTCTAGTTTATTGAGCAGTATATATTTCTGACTTTCTCATTCACTAATTATTCTGTACTCTTTTCTTTCTGCCAGATTCTACGCCGCCGAACTTGTGTGCGGAATTCAATACCTGCATTCTAAGGGCATCGTCCACCGGTAACTAGAAATACATATAATCCTCCAGCACCAGTGGGGCTTATAACTATACACAGCATTACTGATAATTATAGAATGGACCCCGATAAGAATCCATTTGTCTTCTTCTTCACAGAGATCTCAAGCCCTCTAACATCTTGGTGGCTGCGACGGGCCATATAAAGATTGCTGACTTCGGACTGGCACTTGAGAACATCTATGGAGACCGGACAGCCACCGAATACGCTGGAACACCGGGCTTCATTGCTCCCGAGATGCTGGCTGCAGATGAGTACAATGCTGGGGTAGACTGGTACGCATTTGGCATCATTTTGAACATTATGGTTACCAGCAGGTCCAAATACCATCGAGGACTGTTCAAGGCTTCCAGCGAAGAGGCGAAAAACATCATTAAAAAGGTCAGTATTATATGCAGCTCTGTTGATGGAAGATAAATGTCCCAATCTCAGGGTAGATCAAGGGTTTACGAGTTCAATATATTTTATGGATGTAGCAATGGTATGAATTACCTATCATGTAATATTGTAGATTGCAGAATAAAAACACTAATATATAAATTAAACAAAGTTTATTTTTTTATTTCAATGTTATTTATTAAGCTGTTATATAAATGTCATTTTTTTTTCTTCTTTTGCAGCTCCTCCGGGAAGATCCTGCCAGGCGTCTTGGAGTGAATGGTAACATCAGAGCCCATAGGTTTTTCCAGCGTATTGACTGGGACGCGGTGGAATCCCTTAGAATGTGTCCCCCACATGTTCCTGTGCCAGTAAGTATTGGAGGAGATGTTTTATACAGACTCATAGATTGATAGTTTCACATAGATTTAATCTCTTTTTTCAAATTTGTAATGTTACTAATAAGAGTGAAGGGGGCTGGTCTTAGGCTCATTACTATGCTGGAATGAGGCTTAAACCACTAATATTTAGTTTACGAAGGTAATGAATCTGAGGTCATATTTGTCAGTGGAGAGATGAGAAGTCTCCATACATGTTAAATGATCGGGAGAAAGTGACAAAATCTGCCGATCATTGGTTGGCTTACAGTATGTAGAGGGCCTCCAGCTTTCCTGAACTTTACTATATACTATTCTCATGTAATAACCTTGTGCTTTCTTTTTCTCTTATAGCCAAGTAACATCCAGCGTGGCTCCAGGCCATTCCATCTCCAAATTCTGGAAGCAGCAGAGGCTAACAACGAAGCCCTCTCAGCAGACCACCAGGCCTTATTCACGGGGTTTTCATTTACCAACATCAGCTGGAAAACCCCAAACCATCCACCAGCTCTTTAATACCACCAGAGCAAGCTGTCTTCCTAAGCCCTAAGAAGAACATCCGGATGCTACTGGTGAGAGGACGCTGGTGACAGGGGAGGATGTGCTGTATACTGGTGAGAGAAGGCTGGTGATGGTAGGCTGCTGCTATATGCTGGTGAGAGGAGGCTGGTGACAGGGGAGGATGTGCTGTATACTGGTGAGAGAAGGCTGGTGATGGGAGGCTGCTGCTATATGCTGGTGAGAGGACGCTGGTGACAGGGGAGGATGTGCTGTATACTGGTGAGAGAAGGCTGGTGATGGGAGGCTGCTGCTGTATGCTTGTGAGAGGAGGCTGGTGACGGGGAGGATGTGCTGTATACTGGTGAGAGGAGGCTGGTGATGGGAGGCTGCTGCTGTATTCTGGTGAGAGGAGGCTGGTGACAGTGAAGGTTGAGCTGTATAATGGGGAGAGGAGGCTGGTGACAGGGGAGGATGTGCTGTATACTGGTGAGAGAAGGCTGGTGATGGGAGGCTGCTACTATATGCTGGTGAGAGGAGGCTGGTGATGGGAGGCTGCTGCTATATGCTGGTGAGAGGAGGCTGGTGATGGGAGGCTGTGCTGGTTTATGTATATATTGTATATAGTGTATTGTATATATTGCATATATTGTGTATAATAGAGGCTGCTGCTGTATACTGGTGAGAGGAGGCTGGTGACAGGGGAGGCTACTGCTTCATACTGGTGAGAGAAGGCTTGTGACGGGGTGCTGCTGCTATATACTGGTGAGAGGACGCTGATGACAGGGGAAGCTGTGCTGTATAATACTGAGAGGAGGCTGGTGACGGGAGGCTGTGCTATATACTGGTGAGAGGGGGCTGGTGACGGGAGGCTGTGCTATATACTGGTGAGAGGAGGCTGGTGACAGGGGAGGTTGTGCTGTATAATGGTGAGAGGAGGCTGGTGACGGGAGGCTGTGCTGTATACTGGTGAGAGGAGTCTGGTGATGGGAGGCCGCTGCTGTATATTGGTAAGAGAAGTCAGGTGACGGGACGCTGCTGCTGTATACTGGTGAGAGGAGGCTGATGACAGGGGAAGCTGTGCTGTAAAATAATGAGAGGAGGCTGGTGACGGGAGGCTGTGCTGGTTTATGTATATATTGTATATAGTGTATTGTATATATTGCATATATTGTGTATAATAGAGGCTGCTGCTGTATACTGGTGAGAGGAGGCTGGTGACAGGGGAGGCTACTGCTTCATACTGGTGAGAGGAGGCTGGTGACGGGATGCTGCTGCTGCATACTGATGGAGGAGGCTGGTGACAGGGGAAGCTGTGCTGTAAAATAGTGAGAGGAGGCTGGTGACAGGAGGCTGTGCTGGTTTATGTATATATTGTATATAGTGTATTGTATATATTGTACATATATTGTATATATTGCATATATTGTTTATAATAGAGGCTGCTGCTGTATACTGGTGAGAGGAGGCTGATGACAGGGGAAGCTGTGCTGTAAAATAGTGAGAGGAGGCTGGTGACGGGAGGCTGTGCTGGTTTATGTATATATTGTATATAGTGCATTGTATATATTGTGCATATATTGTATATATTGCATATATTGTGTATAATAGAGGCTGCTGCTGTATACTGGTGAGAGTAGGTTGGTGACAGGGGAGGCTACTGCTTCAGGCCTGTCCCACACGTCCAGATAATTCCGGTACCAGAAAAATCGGTACCGGAATTATCCGTGTCCGTGTGCTTACGTAGCACATCAGTGTGGCACACGTGCGGCAGTCGTGTGCCGCCCGTGTGCCGTCTGAGGACCACACGGACCGTGCAGGAGACAGCGCTACAGTTAAGCGCTGTCCTCTGCGTGCGGTGCTGAAGCCGGTATTCATTCCTTCTTCCCAGCAGCGTTCGCTGGAGAGAATGAATGAATAATTTTTTTTTCTTCTCCCTTAAAAATAAAGTTTGTGCATCCCCTCCCACCTCCCATCCCCTGTGTTCCCCCCCCCCCCCACTTGCCAGGAAATACTCACCGACACCCAGCTCCAGCGATGTCTCCTCTCAGCGGCTGCAGCCTGTGCTGCGTGAGCGGTCACGTGGTCCTGCTCATTACAGTGAGGAATATGCGCATATTCCTCACTGTAATGAGCGGGACCACGTGACCGCTCACACAGCAAAGGCTGCAGCCGATGAGAGGAGACATCGCTGGAGCTGGGTGTCGGTGAGTATTTCCTGGCAACCGGGTGGGGGGTGGGGCGCACAGAGATGGGAGGCGGAAGGGGACGCACAAACTTTATTTTTAAGGGGAAAGAAAAAAAAAAGATTATTCATTCCTGTCACCTCACGTACCGGAGCCACTGACTTGTGAAACCGGCCTCATACTGGTGAGAGAAGACTGGTGACGGGATGCTGCTGCTATATACTGGTGAGAGGAGGCTGATGACGGGAGGCTGTGCTGGTTTATGTATATATTGTATATAGTGTATTGTATATATTGTATATATTGTATATAATAGAGGCTGCTGGTGTATGTTGGTGAGAGGAGGCTGGTGACAGGACAGTGATGGCTGGCTATTGAGGGGTGGAGGAGGCCAGTTTTTTTTTTTTTTTTTTTAAATCATAGCATTTAAAGCTATATTGCTTTGCTATGTAAAATAATTATATTTACCGGTGGCTACCGGTGACTATAGTTACACTTTTCCCCCTCCTCCATAACAACTCATTGAGCTGTCCTGGATGACGGGGAAATATGGCGAGTGATGGCTGGCTATTAAGGGGTGGAGGAGGCCAGTTTTTTTTTTTTTTTTTTTTATCATAGCATTTAAAGCTATATTGCTTTGCTATGTAAAATAATTATATTTACCGGTGGCTACCGGTGACTATAGTTACACTTTTCCCCCTCCTCCATAACAACTCATTGAGCTGTCCTGGATGACGGGGAAATATGGCGAGTAATGGCTGGCTATTAAGGGGTGGAGGAGGCCAATATTTTTTTTTTTTTTAAATCATAGCATTTAAAGCTATATTGCTTTGCTATGTAAAATAATTATATTTACCGGTGGCTACCGGTGACTATAGTTACACTTTTCCCCCTCCTCCATAACAACTCATTGAGCTGTCCTGGATGACGGGGAAATATGGCGAGTGATGGCTGGCTATTAAGGGGTGGAGGAGGCCAGTTTTTTTTTTTTTATCATAGCATTTAAAGCTATATTGCTTTGCTATGTAAAATAATTATATTTACCGGTGGCTACCGGTGACTATAGTTACACTTTTCCCCCTCCTCCATAACAACTCATTGAGCTGTCCTGGATGACGGGGAAATATGGTGAGTGATGGCTGGCTATTAAGGGGTGGAGGAGGCCAGTTTTTTTTTTTTTTTATCATAGCATTTAAAGCTATATTGCTTTGCTATGTAAAATAATTATATTTACCGGTGGCTACCGGTGACTATAGTTACACTTTTCCCCCTCCTCCATAACAACTCATTGAGCTGTCCTGGATGACGGGGAAATATGGTGAGTGATGGCTGGCTATTAAGGGGTGGAGGAGGCCAGTTTTTTTTTTTTTTTATCATAGCATTTAAAGCTATATTGCTTTGCTATGTAAAATAATTATATTTACCGGTGGCTACCGGTGACTATAGTTACACTTTTCCCCCTCCTCCATAACAACTCATTGAGCTGTCCTGGATGACGGGGAAATATGGCGAGTAATGGCTGGCTATTAAGGGGTGGAGGAGGCCAGTATTTTTTTTTTTTTAAATCATAGCATTTAAAGCTATATTGCTTTGCTATGTAAAATAATTATATTTACCGGTGGCTACCGGTGACTATAGTTACACTTTTCCCCCTCCTCCATAACAACTCATTGAGCTGTCCTGGACAACCGGGGAAATATGGCGAGTGATGGCTGGCTATTAAGGGGTGGCGGAGGCCAGTTTTTTTTTGTTTTTTTTTTAAATCATAGCATTTAAAGCTATATTGCTTTGCTATGTAAAATAATTATATTTACCGGTGGCTACCGGTGACTATAGTTACACTTTTCCCCCTCCTCCATAACAACTCATTGAGCTGTCCTGGATGACGGGGAAATATGGCGAGTGATGGCTGGCTATTAAGGGGTGGAGGAGGCCAGTTTTTTTTTTGTTTTTTTTAAATCATAGCATTTAAAGCTATATTGCTTTGCTATGTAAAATAATTATATTTACCGGTGGCTACCGGTGACTATAGTTACACTTTTCCCCCTCCTCCATAACAACTCATTGAGCTGTCCTGGATGACGGGGAAATATGGTGGGTGATGGCTGGCTATTAAGGGGTGGAGGAGGCCAGTTTTTTTTTTTTATCATAGCATTTAAAGCTATATTGCTTTGCTATGTAAAATAATTATATTTACCGGTGGCTACCGGTGACTATAGTTACACTTTTCCCCCTCCTCCATAACAACTCATTGAGCTGTCCTGGATGACGGGGAAATATGGCGAGTGATGGCTGGCTATTAAGGGGTGGCGGAGGCCAGTTTTTTTTTTTATCATAGCATTTAAAGCTATATTGCTTTGCTATGTAAAATAATTATATTTACCGGTGGCTACCGGTGACTATAGTTACACTTTTCCCCCTCCTCCATAACAACTCATTGAGCTGTCCTGGATGACGGGGAAATATGGCGAGTAATGGCTGGCTATTAAGGGGTGGAGGAGGCCAGTATTTTTTTTTTTTTTAAATCATAGCATTTAAAGCTATATTGCTTTGCTATGTAAAATAATTATATTTACCGGTGGCTACCGGTGACTATAGTTACACTTTTCCCCCTCCTCCATAACAACTCATTGAGCTGTCCTGGATGACGGGGAAATATGGCGAGTGATGGCTGGCTATTAAGGGGTGGAGGAGGCCAGTTTTTTTTTTGTTTTTTTTAAATCATAGCATTTAAAGCTATATTGCTTTGCTATGTAAAATAATTATATTTACCGGTGGCTACCGGTGACTATAGTTACACTTTTCCCCCTCCTCCATAACAACTCATTGAGCTGTCCTGGATGACGGGGAAATATGGTGGGTGATGGCTGGCTATTAAGGGGTGGAGGAGGCCAGTTTTTTTTTTTTATCATAGCATTTAAAGCTATATTGCTTTGCTATGTAAAATAATTATATTTACCGGTGGCTACCGGTGACTATAGTTACACTTTTCCCCCTCCTCCATAACAACTCATTGAGCTGTCCTGGATGACGGGGAAATATGGCGAGTGATGGCTGGCTATTAAGGGGTGGAGGAGGCCAGTTTTTTTTTTTATCATAGCATTTAAAGCTATATTGCTTTGCTATGTAAAATAATTATATTTACCGGTGGCTACCGGTGACTATAGTTACACTTTTCCCCCTCCTCCATAACAACTCATTGAGCTGTCCTGGATGACGGGGAAATATGGCGAGTAATGGCTGGCTATTAAGGGGTGGAGGAGGCCAGTATTTTTTTTTTTTTTAAATCATAGCATTTAAAGCTATATTGCTTTGCTATGTAAAATAATTATATTTACCGGTGGCTACCGGTGACTATAGTTACACTTTTCCCCCTCCTCCATAACAACTCATTGAGCTGTCCTGGACAACGGGGAAATATGGCGAGTGATGGCTGGCTATTAAGGGGTGGCGGAGGCCAGTTTTTTTTTGTTTTTTTAAATCATAGCATTTAAAGCTATATTGCTTTGCTATGTAAAATAATTATATTTACCGGTGGATACCGGTGACTATAGTTACACTTTTCCCCCTCCTCCATAACAACTCATTGAGCTGTCCTGGATGACGGGGAAATATGGTGAGTGATGGCTGGATATTAAGGGGTGGATGAGGCCAGTTTTTTTTTTTTGATCATAGCATTTAAAGCTATATTGCTTTGCTATGTAAAATAATTATATTTACCGGTGGCTACCGGTGACTATAGTTACACTTTTCCCCCTCCTCCATAACAACTCATTGAGCAGTCCTGGATGATGGGGAAATATGGCGAGTGATGGCTGGCTATTAAGGGGTGGAGGAGGCCAGTTTTTTTTTTTTTTTTTATCATAGCATTTAAAGCTATATTGCTTTGCTATGTAAAATAATTATATCTACCGGTGGCTACCGGTGACTATAGTTACACTTTTCCCCCTCCTCCATAACAACTCATTGAGCTGTCCTGGATGACGGGGAAATATGGCGAGTGATGGCTGGCTATTAAGGTGTGGAGGAGGCCAGTTTTTTTTTTTTTTAAATCATAGCATTTAAAGCTATATTGCTTTGCTATGTAAAATAATTATATCTAACGGTGGCTACCGGTGACTATAGTTACACTTTTCCCCCTCCTCCATAACAACTCATTCAGCTGTCCTGGATGACGGGGAAATATGGCGAGTGATGGCTGGCTATTAAGGGGTGGAGGAGGCCAGTTTTTTTTTTTTTTTTAAATCATAGCATTTAAAGCTATATTGCTTTGCTATGTAAAATAATTATATTTACCGGTGGCTACCGGTGACTATAGTTACACTTTTCCCCCTCCTCCATAACAACTCATTGAGCTGTCCTGGATGACGGGGAAATATGGCGAGTGATGGCTGGCTATTAAGGGGTGGAGGAGGCCAGTTTTTTTTTTTATCATAGCATTTAAAGCTATATTGCTTTGCTATGTAAAATAATTATATTTACCGGTGGCTACCGGTGACTATAGTTACACTTTTCCCCCTCCTCCATAACAACTCATTGAGCTGTCCTGGATGACGGGGAAATATGGCGAGTAATGGCTGGCTATTAAGGGGTGGAGGAGGCCAGTATTTTTTTTTTTTTTAAATCATAGCATTTAAAGCTATATTGCTTTGCTATGTAAAATAATTATATTTACCGGTGGCTACCGGTGACTATAGTTACACTTTTCCCCCTCCTCCATAACAACTCATTGAGCTGTCCTGGACAACGGGGAAATATGGCGAGTGATGGCTGGCTATTAAGGGGTGGCGGAGGCCAGTTTTTTTTTGTTTTTTTAAATCATAGCATTTAAAGCTATATTGCTTTGCTATGTAAAATAATTATATTTACCGGTGGATACCGGTGACTATAGTTACACTTTTCCCCCTCCTCCATAACAACTCATTGAGCTGTCCTGGATGACGGGGAAATATGGTGAGTGATGGCTGGATATTAAGGGGTGGATGAGGCCAGTTTTTTTTTTTTGATCATAGCATTTAAAGCTATATTGCTTTGCTATGTAAAATAATTATATTTACCGGTGGCTACCGGTGACTATAGTTACACTTTTCCCCCTCCTCCATAACAACTCATTGAGCAGTCCTGGATGATGGGGAAATATGGCGAGTGATGGCTGGCTATTAAGGGGTGGAGGAGGCCAGTTTTTTTTTTTTTTTTTTAAATCATAGCATTTACAGCTATATTGCTTTGCTATGTAAAATAATTATATTTACCGGTGGCTACCGGTGACTATAGTTACACTTTTCCCCCTCCTCCATAACAACTCATTGAGCTGTCCTGGATGACGGGGAAATATGGTGAGTGATGGCTGGCTATTAAGGGGTGGAGGAGGCCAGTTTTTTTTTTTTTTTTATCATAGCATTTAAAGCTATATTGCTTTGCTATGTAAAATAATTATATCTACCGGTGGCTACCGGTGACTATAGTTACACTTTTCCCCCTCCTCCATAACAACTCATTGAGCTGTCCTGGATGACGGGGAAATATGGCGAGTGATGGCTGGCTATTAAGGTGTGGAGGAGGCCAGTTTTTTTTTTTTTAAATCATAGCATTTAAAGCTATATTGCTTTGCTATGTAAAATAATTATATCTAACGGTGGCTACCGGTGACTATAGTTACACTTTTCCCCCTCCTCCATAACAACTCATTCAGCTGTCCTGGATGACGGGGAAATATGGCGAGTGATGGCTGGCTATTAAGGGGTGGAGGAGGCCAGTTTTTTTTTTTTTTTTTAAATCATAGCATTTACAGCTATATTGCTTTGCTATGTAAAATAATTATATTTACCGGTGGCTACCGGTGACTATAGTTACACTTTTCCCCCTCCTCCATAACAACTCATTGAGCTGTCCTGGATGACGGGGAAATATGGTGAGTGATGGCTGGCTATTAAGGGGTGGAGGAGGCCAGTTTTTTGTTTTTTTTTTATCCATGCATTTAAAGCTATATTGCTTTGCTATGTAAAATAATTATATCTACCGGTGGCTACCGGTGACTATAGTTACACTTTTCCCCCTCCTCCATAACAACTCATTGAGCTGTCCTGGATGACGGGGAAATATGGCGAGTGATGGCTGGCTATTAAGGTGTGGAGGAGGCCAGTTTTTGTTTTTTTTTAAATCATAGCATTTAAAGCTATATTGCTTTGCTATGTAAAATAATTATATCTAACGGTGGCTACCGGTGACTATAGTTACACTTTTCCCCCTCCTCCATAACAACTCATTCAGCTGTCCTGGATGACGGGGAAATATGGTGAGTGATGGCTGGCTATTAAGGGGTGGAGGAGGCCAGTTTTTTTTTTTTTTAAATCATAGCATTTAAAGCTATATTGCTTTGCTATGTAAAATAATTATATTTACCGGTGGCTACCTGTGACTATAGTTACACTTTTCCCCCTCCTCCATAACAACTCATTGAGCTGTCATGGATGACGGGGAAATATGGCGAGTAATGGCTGGCTATTAAGGGGTGGAGGAGGCCAGTTTTTTTTTTTTAAATCATAGCATTTAAAGCTATATTGCTTTGCTATGTAAAATAATTATATTTACCGGTGGCTACCGGTGACTATAGTTACACTTTTCCCCCTCCTCAATAACAACTCATTGAGCTGTCCTGGATGACGGGGAAATATGGCGAGTGATGGCTGGCTATTAAGGGGTGGAAGAGGCCAGTTTTTTTTTTTGTTTTTTTAAATCATAGCATTTAAAGCTATATTGCTTTGCTATGTAAAATAATTATATTTACCGGTGGTTACCGGTGACTATAGTTACACTTTTCCCCCTCCTCCATAACAACTCATTGAGCTGTCCTGGATGATGGGGAAATATGACGAGTGATGGCTGGCTATAAAGGGGTGGAGGAGGCCAGTTTTTTTTTTTTTAAATCATAGCATTTAAAGCTATATTGCTTTGCTATGTAAAATAATTATATTTACCGGTGGCTTCCGGTGACTATAGTTACACTTTTCCCCCTCCTCCATACCAACTCATTGAGCTGTCCTGGATGACGGGGAAATATGTCGAGTGATGGCTGGCTATAAAGGGGTGGAGGAGGCCAGTTTTTTTTAAATCATAGCTTTTAAAGCTATATTGCTTTGCTATGTAAAATACCGTACATACGCGAGTATAAGCTGAGATTTTCAGCCCATTTTTTGGGGCTGAAAGTCCCCCTCTCCGCTTATACTCGAGTCATACCAAGGGGTCGGCAGGGAAGCGGGGACTGTCTAATTATACTCACCTGCTTCTGGCATGGTCCCTGCACGTCCCTGGCTTCCTGACACCCCAGCTTCTTCCTGTAGTGAGCGGTCACATGGTACCGCTCATTACAGTAATGAATATGCGGCTCCACCTCCCATAGAGATGACCGCTCAGTACAAGTAGAAACAGCAGCGGCGCCGGGGAAGCAGGGGCTGCACAGCGCCAGGAGCAGGTGAGTATAACGGGGAGGGGGAGCGCAGCGCTGCGCGATTTTCACCTGCTCCCCATTCCGGGTGCTGCTCCATCTTCTGCAGTGACGCTCAGGTCAGAGGGCGCGGTGACGTGGTTAGTGCGCGCCCTCTGCCTGAACGTCAGTGCAGAAGATGCTGAAGATGGAGCAGCGCCGGAACGAAGTCAGGTGAATATTGAAAGTGCCGGGGGCCTGAGCGACGGAGAGGTGAGTATGTGATTTTTTTTTTATCGCAGCATAAGCAAATGGGGCAAGTGTTTGCATGGAGCATCTTATGGGGCCATAACGTTTGTGCAGCACGATATGGGGTCAAGTGTCTGTATGGGGCCATAATCGTTTGTGCAGCACTATATGGGGCAAGTGTCTGTATGGAGCATCTTATGGGTCCATAATAAACGTTTGTGGAGCATTATATGGGGTAAGTGTCTGTATGGAGCATCTTATGGGGCCATAATTAACGTTTGTGCAGCACTATATGGGGGCAAGTGTCTGTATGGGGCCATAATCAACATTTGTGCAGCACTATATGGGGCAAATATCTTTATAGAGCATCTTATGGGTCCATAATTAACGTTTGTGGAGCATTCTATGGGGCAAATGTCTGCATGGAGCATCTTATGGGGCCATAATTAACGTTTGTACAGCACTATATGGGGCAAATGTCTGTATGGAGTATCTTATGGGGCCATAACGTTTGTGCAGCACTATATGGGGCAAATATCTTTATGGAGCATCTTATGGGGCCATAATTAATATTTGTGGAGCATTATATGGGGCAAATGTCTGTATGGAGTATCTTATGGGGCCATAACATTTGTGCAGCACTATATGGGGCAAATATCTTTATGGAGCATCTTATGGGTCCATAATTAATGTTTGTGGAGCATTATATGGGGCAAGTGTCTGTATGGAGCATCTTATGGGGTCATTATCAAGGTTTGTGCAGCACTATATGGGACAAATATCTTTATGGAGCATCTTAATGGGCCATTATTAACCTTTATGCAGGATTATATGGGGCATATTTTAATATGGAGCATCTTATGGGGCCATCATAAACTTTATGGAGCATTACATGGGGCTCCTGATTCAATATGGATATTCAAAAACACTTAAATTACTGATGTCTCAATTAATTTTACTTTTATTGGTATCTATTTTTACTTTTGACATTTACCGGTAGCTGCTGCATTTCCCACCCTAGGCTTATACTCGTGTCATTAAGTTTTCCCAGTTTTTTGCGGCAAAATTAGGGGGGTCGGCTTATACTCGGGTCGACTTATACTCAGTATATACAGTAATTTTATTTACCGGTGACTATAGTTACACTTTCCCCCTCCTTCATAATAACTCATTGAGCTGTTCTGGGTGATGTGGAAATGTGGCTAGTGATGGCTGGCTAGTAAGGGGTGGAGGAGGACAGTTTTTTTTTAAATCATAACATTTAAAGGGAATCTGTTACCTAATTTTGGCCCTATAAACTGCGACCACCGCCATCAGGGGCTTATCTACAGCATTCTGTAATGCTGTAGATAAGCCCCTAATAAAACTTGAAAGATAAGAAAAACAAGTTAGATTATACTCACCTAGGGGCGATCCCAGTTCGGTTCGGGTTCGATGGGAGTCGCGGTCAGTGTCTGGCGCCTCTCATCTTCATGAGATGACATCCTCTTCTTTGCTTCTGTTGCGGCTCCTGCAAAGGCGTATTGATTTGCCCTGTTGATGGCAGAGTAAAGTACTGCAGTGCGCAGGCGCTGGGCTTCTCTGACCTTTCCTGGCACCTGCGCACTGCAGTGCTTTGCTCTTCCCTCAACAGGGCAGAGAATTACGCTTGCGTAGGAGCCGCAACAGCAGCATGGAAGAGGACGTGATCGCATGAAGATGAGAGGTGCTGGACCCGGTTCTGCGACGCCCATCGGACCGGACCGCACCAGACCGCCTCTGGGTGAGCATAATCTAACTTGTTTTTCTTATTTTTCAGGTTACATCGGGGGCTTATCTACAGCATTACAGAATCCTGTAGATAAGCCCCTGATGGCGGTGGCAGCAGTTTATAGGGCCAAAATTAGGTGACAGCTTCCCTTTAAAGCTACATTGCTTTTCTATGTAAAATAATTATATTTACCGGTGACTATAGTTACACTTTCCCCCCTCCTCCATAACAACTCATTGAGCTGTCCTAGATGACGGGGAAATATGGTGAGTGATGGCTGGCTATTATGGGGTGGAGGAGGCCAGCTTTTTTTTTTTTCATTACCCCATATCCCACCGCTACACGGGAATGGGAAGAGAGTGGCCAAGTGCCAGAATAGGCGCATCTTCCAGATGTGCCTTTTCTGGGGTGGCTGGGGGCAGGTGTTTTTAGCCAGGGGGGCCAATAACCATGGACCCTCTCCAGGCTATTAATATCTGCCCTCAGTCACTGGCTTTACTACTCTGGCGGAGAAAATTAGTGGAACAGAAGTAGCGGTCGGTCGAGTAACTGATAATATTAAAACCACAGCTGAGCTGAAATAGTAATAATAAAAAAAAAAGATTGTGCAAAATGTGCAAGTACCAGAAGACCACCACTTAATACATGAATGGCAGACCATTCGGTGTAAAAGTAAAACGAAGAACCTAGAGTATGGAAATCAATATATATGATAAAACCTTGTGTGGGTGTGTAAAAAAATAGGGTATTTCATAGGGTATTTTATTTGGGTATTTTTTACACACCCACACAAGGTTTTATCATATATATTGATTTCCATACTCTAGGTTCTTCGTTTTACTCTGGTGGAGAAAATTGCGCGGGAGCCCACGCTAATATTTTCCGACATTTAACCCTTTAATTTAATAGCTAGAACGGCCAAATTTTGCATATACACACTACTAACATTAGTAGTGTGGAATATGCAAAACAAATGGGGATATGAGATGGTTTACTGTATGTAAACCATGTCTCATATCATGTCGGGTTTAGGAAGGAGATAGCAAAAGCCGGTAATTGAATTACCGGCTTTAACCCCTCTGTGACCTTAGACGTACTATCCCGTCGAGGTGCCCTGGGCTTATCTGACCCTGGACGGGATAGTACGTCATAGCCGATCGGCCGCGCTCACGGGGGGAGCGCGGCCGATCGCGGCCGGGTGTCAGCTGCTTATCGCAGCTGACATCCGGCACTATGTGCCAGGAGCGGTCACGGACCGCCCCCGGCACATTAACCCCTGGCACACCGCGATCAAAGATGATCGCGATGTGCCGGCGGTGCAGGGAAGCACCGCGCAGGGAGGGGGCTCCCTGCGGGCTTCCCTGAGCCCCCCGCAGCAACGCGATGTGATCGCGTTGCTGCGAGGGTCTCCTCACCTCCCTCCCTGCTCGAGCCCCAGATCCAAGATGGCCGCGGATCTGGGTCCTGCAGGGAGGGAGGTGGCTTCACAGAGCCTGCTTAGAGCAGGCACTGTGAAGGCTGCAGCGCTGCATGTCAGATCAGTGATCTGACAGAGTGCTGTGCAAACTGTCAGATCACTGATCTGTGATGTCCCCCCCTGGGACAAAGTAAAAAAGTAAAAAAAAAATTTTCCAAATGTGTAAAAAAAATAAAAAAAAATATTCCAAAATAATGAAAAAAAAAAAAAAATATTATTCCCATAAATACATTTCTTCATCTAAATAAAAAAAAAAAACCAATAAAAGTACACATATTTAGTATCGCCGCATCCGTAACGACCCGACCTATAAAACTGTCCCACTAGTTAACCCCTTCAGTAAACACCGTAAGAAAAAAAAAAAAAAACGAGGCAAAAAACAACGCTTTATTAGCATACCGCCGAACAAAAAGTGGAATAACACGCGATCAAAAGGACAGATATAAATAACCATGGTACCGCTGAAAGCGTCATATTGTCCCGCAAAAAAAGAGCCGCCATACAGCATCATCAGCAAAAAAATAAAAAAGTTATAGTCCTGAGAATAAAGCGATGCAAAAATAATTATTTTTTCTGTAAAATAGTTTTTATCGTATAAAAGCACCAAACCATAAAAAAATGATATAAATGAGGTATCGCTGTAATCGTATTGACCCGAAGAATAAAACTGATTTATCAATTTTACCAAACGCGGAACGGTATAAACGCCTCCCCCAATAGAAATTCATGAATAGCTGGCTTTTGGTCATTCTTCCTCACAAAAATCGGAATAAAAAGCGATAAAAAAATGTCACGTGCCCAAAAATTTTTCAATAAAAACGTCAACTCGTCCCGCAAAAAACAAGACCTCACATGACTCTGTGGACCAAAATATGGAAAAATTATAGCTCTCAAAATGTGGTATTGCAAAAAATATTTTTTGCAATAAAAAGGGTCTTTCAGTGTGTGACGGCTGCCAATCATAAAAATCCGCTAAAAAACTCGCTATAAAAGTAAATCAAACCCCCCTTCATCACCCCCTTAGTTAGGGAAAAATAAAAAAAAATGTATTTATTTCCATTTTCCCATTAGGGCTAGGGTTAGGGCTAGGATTATGGTTAGGGTTAGGGCTAGGGTTAGGGCTAGGGTTAGGGCTAGGGCTAGGGTTAGAGCTAGGGTTAGGGCTAGGGTTAGGGTTAGGGCTAGGGTTAGGGCTAGGGTTAGGGCTAGGGTTAGGGTTAGGGTTAGGGTTAGGGCTAGGGTTAGGGCTAGGGTTAGGGCTAGGGTTAGGGCTAGGGTTAGGGCTAGGGCTAGGGTTAGGGCTAGGGTTAGGGATAGGGTTAGGGTTAGGGCTAGGGTTAGGGTTAGGGTTAGGGCTACAGTTAGGGTTGGGGCTAAAGTTAGGGTTAGGGTTTAGATTACATTTACAGTTGGGAATAGGGTTGGGATTAGGGTTAGGGGTGTGTCAGGGTTAGAGGTGTGGTTAGGGTTACCGTTGGAATTAGGGTTAGGGGTGTGTTTAGATTAGAGTTTGTTATAATTGGGGGGTTTCCACTGTTTCGGCACATCAGGGGCTCTCCAAACACGACATGGCGTCCGATCTCAATTCCAGCCAATTCTGCGTTGAAAAAGTAAAACAGTGCTCCTTCCCTTCTGAGCTCTCCTGTGTGCCCAAACAGGGGTTTACCCCAACATATGGGGTATCAGCGTACTCAGGACAAATTGGACAACAACTTTTGTGGACCGATTTCTCCTGTTACCCTTGGGAAAATACAAAACTGGGGGCTAAAAAATAATTTTTGTGGGAAAACAAAAAGATATTTTATTTTCACGGCTCTGCGTTATAAACTGTAGTGAAACACTTGGGGGTTCAAAGTTCTCACAACACATCTAGATAAGTTCATTGAGGGGTCTAGTTTCCAATATGGGGTCACTTGTGGGGGGTTTCTACTGTTTAGGTACATTAGGGGCTCTGCAAACGCAATGTGACGCCTGCAGACCAATCCATCTAAGTCTGCATTCCAAATGATGCTCCTTCCCTTCCGAGCCCTCCCATGCGCCCAAACGGTGGTTCCCCCCCACATATCGGGTATCAGCGTACTCAGGACAAATTGGACAACAACATTTAGGGTCCAATTTCTCCTGCTAACCTTGGAAAAATACAAAACTGGGGGCTAAAATATAATTTTTGTGGAAAAAAAAATATTTTTTATTTGCATGGCTCTGCGTTATAAACTGTAGTGAAATACTTGGGGGTTCAAAGCTCTCACAACACATCAAGATGAGTTCCTTAGGGGGTCTACTTTCCAAAATGGTGTCACTTGTGGGGGGTTTCAATGTTTAGGCACATCAGTGGCTCTCCAAACGCAACATGGCGTCCCATCTCAATTCCTGTCAATTTTGCATTGAAAAGTCAAATAGCGCTCCTTCCCTTCCGAGCTCTCCCATGCGCCCAAACAGTGGTTTACTGCCACATATGGGGTATCAGCGTACTCAGGACAAATTGGACAACAACTTTTTGGGTCCAATTTCTCCTGTTACCCTTGGTAAAATAAAACAAATTGGAGCTGAAGTAAATTTTTTGTGTAAAAAAGTTAAATGTTCATTTTTATTTAAACATTCCAAAAATTCCTATTAAACACCTGAAGGGTTAATAAACTTCTTGAATGTGGTTTTGAGCACCTTGAGGGGTGCAGTTTTTAGAATGGTGTCACACTTGGGCATTTTCTATCATATAGACCCCTCAAAATGACTTCAAATGAGACGTGGTCCCTAAAAAAAAATGGTGTTGTAAAAATGAGAAATTGCTGGTCAACTTTTAACCCTTATAACTCCCTAACAAAAAAAAAAATTGGTTCCAAAATTATGCTGATGTAAAGGAGACATGTGGGAAATGTTACTTATTAAGTATTTTGTGTGACATATCTCTGTGATTTAATTGCATAAAAATTCAAAGTTTGAAAATTGCGAAATTTTCAAAATTTTCGCCAAATTTCCGTTTTTTTCACAAATAAACGCAGGTACTATCAAAGAAATTTTACCACTATCATGAAGTACAATATGTCACGAGAAAACAATGTCAGAATCACCAGGATCCGTTGAAGCGTTTCGGAGTTATAGCCTCATAAAGGGACAGTGGTCAGAATTGTAAAAATTGGCCTGGTCATTAACGTGCAAACCACCCTTGGGGGTAAAGGGGTTAAAGCTATCTAGCGCTGTATGAAATATTAATATATATACATATATGTGTTTCACTGACATATATATATATATATATATATATATATAACTATTCTATGTGTGCACATTTATTCTACCTATTCTATTGTAAGCTGTCAGTGTGATTTTACTGTACACCGCACTGAATTGCCGACTTTTCTCTCTAACACCGCTGCGTATTTCTCGCAAGTCACACTGCTGGTCCGTGTGTAATCCGTATTTTTCGGGCTTCCATAGACTTTCATTGGCGATTTTGTTTTTTTTTTTTGCGCAATACGGTGACAAACGCAGCATGATGCGATTTTCTACGGCCGTAGCAAGCCGTATAATACAGATCAGTAAAATACGGCAGATAGGAGCAGGGGCATAGAGAAGCATTGGGCCGTGTGTAATGCGTGTTTTACGGACGTATTTTATGCGCTCATACGTCCGTAAAACTCGCTAGTGTGATGCCGGCCTAAGTCTGCATTCCAAATGGCGCTCCTTCCCTTCCGAGTTCTGCCATGCGCCCAAACAGTAGTTCCCCCCACATATGGGGTATTAGCGTACTCAGGACAAATTGGACAACAACTTTTGGGGTCCAATTTCTCCTGTTACCCTTAAGAAAATACAAAATTGGGGGCTAAAAAGCTAATTTTTGTGGAAAAAAAATATTTTTTATTTTCATGGTTCTGTAAACTGTAAACTGTAGTTAAACACTTGGGGGTTCAAAGTTCTCACAACACATCTAGATAAGTTCCTTGGGGGGTCTAGTTTCCAATATGGGGTCACTTGTGGGGGGTTTCTACTGCTTAGGTACATTAGGGGCTCTGCAAATGCAATGTGATGCCTGCAGACCAATCCATCTAAGTCTGCATTCCAAATGGTGCTCCTTCCCTTCCGAGCTTTGCCATGAGCCCAAACGGTGGTTCCCCCCCACATATGGGGTATCAGCGAACTCAGGACAAATTGCACAACAACTTTTGGGGTCCAATTTCTCCTGTTACCATTGGGAAAATATAAAACTGGGGGCTAGAAAATAATTTTTGTGGAAAAAAAAATATTTTTTATTTTCACGGCTCTGCATTTTAAACTGAAGTGAAACACTTGGAGGTTCAAAGCTCTCCCAACACATCTAGATAAGTTCCTTAGGGGGTCTCCTTTCCAAAATGGTGTCACTTGTGGGGGGTTTTAATGTTTAGGCACATCAGTGGCTTTCCAAACACAACATAGCGTCCCATCTCATTTCCTGTCAATTTTGCATGGAAAAGTCAAACGGCGCTCCTTCCCTTCCGAGCTCTGCCATGCACACAAACAGTGGTTTACCCCCACATGTGGGGTATCAGCATACTCAGGACAAATTGTACAACAACTCTGTGGGTCCAATTTCTTCTCTTACCCTTGGGAAAATAAAAAATTGGGGGCGAAAACATCATTTTTGTAAAAAAAATATGATTTTTTTATTTTTACGGCTCTGCATTATAAACTTCTGTGAAGCACTTGGTGGGTCATAGTGCTCACCACACATCTAGATAAGTTCCATAGGGGGTCTACTTTCCAAAATGGTGTCACTTGTGGGGGGTTTCAATGTTTAGGCACATCAAGGGTTCTCCAAACGCAACATGGCGTCCCATCTCAATTCCAGTCAATTTTGCATTGAAAAGTCAAATAGCGTTCCTTCCCTTCCGAGCTCTGCCATGCACCCAAACAGTGGTTTACCCCCTCATATGGGGTATCTGCGTACTCAGGACAAATTGTACAACAATTTCTCCTGTTACCCTTGGTAAAATAAATCAAAATGGAGCTGAAGTAAATTTTGTGTGAAAAAAAGTTAAATGTTAATTTTTATTTAAAAATTCCTGTGAAACACCTGAAGGGTTAATAAACTTCTTGAATGTGGTTTTAAGCACCTTGAAGGGTGCTGTTTTTAGAATGGTGTATGTTAGGGGTCGAGTTCCCGCTTCTGCACAGGGGGAATCTCGAGCCACCTCTGCTGCGGTCTCCCATTCTTGTCCAGCCGCAGTGGAGTCTGTTCAGCAAGGACGTCGGTCCCAGCGTCTTGCTCATTCTCACTCTGTTCTGAGAGTTACTGCTGCTTCTCCAGTCTCTGCTATTAAAGTCTGGGCTGGTCAGCAGCGAGCGGACTTCTCTGGGACTAAGTCCTTGTCTGCACATACTGAGCATGCCCAGCGTAAGGTCTCCCGTTGGAGATCGAGGGTCATGTGCTCAGGCTCTGCAGCACATTCCATTGGTCCTCTTGGCAGGTCCTAGAAGGGCAAAAGTGCTGTGGCCACTTCCTGTGCTGCTGCTATATAAACTGCGCATGACCGCACGGCCATGCGCTAGTATTGTCAAACAATTGCTAATGTGTGTATGTTGTGAGTGCAAGTCGTCCTTGGATATCCCTACCCTATAGTATGACTGTTCGCGGAAGGTGTATGGCTGCTACCTAGCGCCCGACTTATCCTACAGCACTAGTCACACATTATAGCGTCCAGTTGCTGTGACCGCCAGTACGGCGCCGTGCACTTCCTCTGTGCTTTCCTTACCCAAGCCTGGGTGGTTAGTGGCGTTCGTCAGTGCGGCACTGCATGCTCTTCTGTTTCATTTCACACCCAGTTGCGGTGTTGCGCCAGCAAGGGTCTAATCGGACTTCAATCCCAGTTGGGGTTGAGTTCGCTGACTACTTGCTCGTGCTTTAGGTGCGGTACCGCGGTCCTGTGCCTTAACAGGATTGCTTCTTTCACGCTGGGTGAGGTTAACCCACGCGTGTATACTCTAGTGTACTGCCATATAGTCTGCTAATTGCTAGCAGCAGGTTTTCACCTGCACGGTGGACCCCGGACTGCGAACGCATCTATACCATCTGTCTTGGTGCGTTCCGCCAGTCCTAACAGAATACTAGCGCCAGGGTCTGGCTAGTAAAATGGCGGACGACCAGCGTTTACAGCGGTACATCCAGCAGCTGGAGGGAAGGTTGGCGGCTCTTGAGCGTTCAACCTCAGCTGTGGATGTTACTGCTGTCGCTGTTCAGGCTGCAAGTGTGGCTGCAGCTACCTTGTCCACTGCCGCTCCTGTACCGACGCTATCTCGCCTCCCGCTACCAGAGAAATTTTCTGATGACAGTAAGTCCTGTAGGGGTTTCGTGAGTCAGTGCTCAATACATCTCGAGCTTCTGGCCTCTCGCTTCCCTACAGAGCGGGCTAAGGTGGGCTTTATAATTTCCTTATTGTCGGACAGGGCGTTGCAGTGGGCTACGCCGCTGTGGGAGCGTGGCGATCATGTGGTGCAGAGTGCTCCGTTATTCCTGAGCACTCTGAAACAGGTCTTTCTAGGACCTCGTGTCACCCATGACACGGCGCTCCAACTGTTGGCACTGACTCAGGGCTCGTCCTTGGTCAGCCTTTTTGCCGTCCATTTCCGCACTCTGGCATCTGAGCTGGAGTGGTCGGATAAAGCCCTTATCCCTATATTTTGGAGGGGGCTGGCTGACCACGTTAAGGATGCTCTGGCCACTAGGGAGATTCCCGCCACACTGGAGGAGTTAATAGCAGTATCTACTCGCATTGACCTCCGTTGTCACGAGCGGAGGTTAGAGCGAGCCCAGTGTAGGCAGAGGTTTCGGCTGGCTCCCACCTTCGCCAAACCTTTGGAATCTCCAGTTCAGGCTCCTGAGTTCCAGGAACCTAAGGTGGTGTCACGAGCGGGATCTAAGTCCCAGACCGCTCGTGCAATCCAGGGTTGCCATGTTTGCCAACAGTCAGGACATCTTGCCACCAGATGTCATCAGCGGTCGAGGAAACGTCAGCGTCTAGTGGTAGTAGGTGGAGGTGCACTAGACACTGCGATGTTTGCCTCCAAATTGTCCTTTAAGGGGACAATTACCTTTGGCTCATCCTCCCACTCGGTAGACCTCTGCGTGGATTCTGGGGCGGAGGGCAATTTTATGTCTTCTGCCTTCGCCCAACGTCACGCAATACCCCTGGTTATGCTATCTCAACCAGTAACGGTACGAGTGGTGAATGGGTCGACACTCCCCGCACAGATAACACATCACACCATCCCTGTTACTCTGTCCCTGTCGCCATCCCATCAGGAGATTATTTCTCTGCTCGTCATTCCTGAGGGTATTGATGAGGTCCTGTTGGGGATACCTTGGCTACGGTACCACTCTCCTCACATCGAGTGGTCCTCAGGCAGAATTCTGGGATGGGGTGAATCATATGGGGGTAGGTGTCACCGAGAGTGCGTTCAGGTTGCTACTACTGAGGTACCTGCAGATCTATCCTCTCTCCCCAAGCAATATTGGTCTTACGTAGACGTGTTCTCCAAGAAGGCGGCGGAGACCCTTCCGCCCCATCGCCCCTATGACTGTCCTATCGATCTCTTGCCTGGTGCGGAGCCTCCCCGGGGTCGAGTTTATCCATTATCTCTCCCGGAGACGGAGGCCATGTCTCAGTACATTCAAGAGAATCTGGCAAGAGGGTTTATCAGGAAGTCAGTGTCACCTGCTGGGGCAGGGTTCTTCTTCGTGCAGAAGAAGAATGGGGAGCTACGTCCATGCATAGACTACAGGGGTCTTAACGCTATCACCGTTAAGAACAAGTATCCTTTGCCCTTGATATCTGAGCTCTTCGATAGGCTTCGGGGAGCAAGGGTATTTACTAAGTTAGATCTGCGGGGTGCTTACAACCTGATTCGCATCCGTGAGGGGGACGAATGGAAAACGGCGTTTAACACCAGAGATGGGCACTATGAGTATCTGGTGATGCCCTTCGGGCTCTGTAATGCCCCAGCCGTTTTTCAAGACTTTGTCAACGACATCTTCCGGGATATGCTTTCCACCTCAGTTGTAGTCTATCTGGATGATATTCTCATCTTTTCTCCAGATATTGACTCCCACCGGAGAGATGTTGGCAGAGTCTTCGACCTCCTACGGGCAAACTCTCTTTACGCTAAGTTGGAGAAGTGTATGTTTGAGCAGGAGTCTTTGCCGTTCCTGGGCTATATCATCTCCGCCCAGGGATTGGCTATGGATCCTGCCAAACTACAGGCTGTGATGGACTGGCAAGAGCCCCATTCTCTTAAAGCGGTGCAGCGCTTTATGGGGTTCATTAACTATTACCGCCATTTCATTCCCCACTTCTCAACTCTGGTAGCTCCCTTGGTAGCCCTCACCAAGAAGGGAGCGAATCCTAAATTGTGGTTGGAAGAGGTCTCCAAGGCCTTCACTTCTATTAAGTCCCACTTTGCTAGCGCTCCCATCTTACATCGTCCCGATGTGGATAAGCCATTCCTAATGGAGGTGGATGCCTCGTCCGTTGGTGCTGGAGCAGAGCAGTCCTCTACCAGAAGGATGCTCAAGGTCGGAAGCATCCATGCTTCTTCTTCTCTAAGACTTTCTCGCCAGCGGAGAGAAACTACTCCATCGGGGATAGGGAGCTGCTAGCAATGAAGTTGGCCTTTTCAGAGTGGAGACATCTTCTGGAAGGTGCGCGGTTTCCCTTCCAGGTTTACACTGACCACAAAAACTTGGTCTACTTACAGACAGCCCAGCGGCTAAATTCTCGCCAAGCCAGATGGTCCTTGTTCTTTTCCCGGTTCCACTTTTCTCTTCATTTTCTCGCCGGGGAGAAGAATATTCTTGCTGATGCTCTCTCTCGCTCCCTTATGTCAACTGAAGAGGAGGAAGAGGAGCCTCGGCTTATTGTTCCCTCTGAGAGCCTGAGAACCGTAGCACCGGTTTCGCTTGAGTCTGTGCCTCCGGGCAAGACTTTTGTGCCCATTAATTTGCGACCGGAGGTTCTCTCTTGGGCTCATTCGTCCAGAGTGGGTGGACACTTTGGGACAAAGAGGACATCTGAGCTACTGGCGAGGACGTACTGGTGGCCGCATATGGTCCGGGATGTCAGGGATTATATTCTGGCGTGTGTCTCCTGCGCCAAAAATAAATCTCCGCGTCAAAGGCCAGCTGGGTTGCTCTATCCCTTGCCGGTGGCAGATAGGCCCTGGGAGATGGTCGGGATGGACTTTGTCGTGGGTTTGCCCAAGTCTCGCGGCTGTACCATCATTTGGGTCATCACTGATCATTTCTCGAAAATGGTGCATTTGGTGCCGCTACCACGGTTACCTTCTGCACGGGCCTTGGCTGCGTTGTTCATTAGGCACATCTTCCGCCTACATGGTATGCCTGACAAAATTGTCAGTGACCGGGGTCCCCAGTTTGCGTCTCGGTTCTGGAGAGAGCTGTGTCGTCTTCTCAGTATTGAGTTGAATCTCTCTTCCGCTTATCATCCCGAGACGAATGGGTTGGTAGAGAGGGCCAACCAGACCTTGGTCACATACCTGCGACATTTTGTTTCAGCCAGGCAGGATGACTGGGCATCCTTGCTATCATGGGCAGAGTTTGCGCTGAACAACGCCGTAGCCGACTCCACTGGACAAACCCCATTCCTCCTCAACTATGGTCAGCATCCACGGGTACCTGTGCCTATGCCCGTGTCTTCCGCAGACTCCAGGGTGGCAAACTGGGCTGTGGAGGCACGGGATATTTGGGACCGCACTCAGGATGCCATTCGGGCCTCTAAGGAGAGAATGAGGTCCTCCGCCGATGCTCATCGGCGCCCCGCCCCGTCCTTTGCTCCTGGCGACTTGGTGTGGCTCTCCGCCCGTAACATCAGGCTGCGAGTTGAGTCCACTAAATTTGCTCCTCGCTACTTGGGTCCCTTCAAGGTCCTCGAACAGGTTAATCCTGTGGTCTACCGTCTGGCCCTTCCTCCACGCCTTGGTATCACCGACACCTTTCATGTGTCCCTCCTTAAGCCCGTATACATGTCTCGGTTTTCTGAGTCATCTGCCGGGACATCGGGTTCGTCTACGGACGATTTCGAGGTGAACGCTATCTTGGGGTGCAAGGTGGTACGTGGCAAAAATTTTTTTGGGGTGGACTGGAAGGGTTACGGCCCTGAGGATAGGTCCTGGGAGCCTGCTGAGCACATTCGGGCTCCGCAGCTCATTGCTGCCTTCGAACGTAGCGAGGCCCAAGAAGGGGGGGGCCATGTTAGGGGTCGAGTTCCCGCTTCTGCACAGGGGGAATCTGGAGCCACCTCTGCTGCGGTCTCCCATTCTTGTCCAGCCGCAGTGGAGTCTGCTCAGCAAGGACGTCGGTCCCAGCGTCTTGCTCATTCTCACTCTGTTCTGAGAGTTACTGCTGCTTCTCCAGTCTCTGCTATTAAAGTCTGTGCTGGTCAGCAGCGAGCGGACTTCTCTGGGACTAAGTCCTTGTCTGCACGTACTGACCATGCCCAGCGTAAGGTCTCCCGTTGGAGATCGAGGGTCATGTGCTCAGGCTCTGCAGCACATTCCATTGGTCCTCTTGGCAGGTCCTAGAAGGGCAAAAGTGCTGTGGCCACTTCCTGTGCTGCTGCTATATAAACTGCGCATGACCGCACGGCCATGCGCTAGTATTGTCAAACAATTGCTAATGTGTGTATGTTGTGAGTGCAAGTCGTCCTTGGATACCAGTACCCTATAGTATGACTGTTCGCGGAAGGTGTATGGCTGCTACCTAGCGCCCGACTTATCCTACAGCACTAGTCACACATTATAGCGTCCAGTTGCTGTGACCGCCAGTACGGCGCCGTGCACTTCCTCTGTGCTTTCCTTACCCAAGCCTGGGTGGTTAGTGGCGTTCGTCAGTGCGGCACTGCATGCTCTTCTGTTTCATTTCACACCCAGTTGCGGTGTTGCGCCAGCAAGGGTCTAATCGGACTTCAATCCCAGTTGGGGTTGAGTTCGCTGACTACTTGCTCGTGCTTTAGGTGCGGTACCGCGGTCCTGTGCCTTAACAGGATTGCTTCTTTCACGCTGGGTGAGGTTAACCCACGCGTGTATACTCTAGTGTACCGCCATATAGTCTGCTAATTGCTAGCAGCAGGTTTTCACCTGCATGGTGGACCCCGGACTGCGAACGCATCTATACCATCTGTCTTGGTGCATTCCGCCAGTCCTAACAGGTGTCACACTTCACTATTTTCTATTATATAGATCCCTCAAAATGACTTCAAATGAGATGTGGTCCCTAAAAAAAAAAATGGTGTTGTAAAAATGAGAAATTGCTGGTCAACTTTTAACCCTTATAACTCCCTAACAAAAAAATTTTTGGTTCCAAAATTGTGCTGATGTAAAGTAGACATGTGGGAAATGCTATTATTAAGTATTTTGTGTGACATATCTTTGTGATTTAAGGGCATAAAAATTCCAAGTTGGAAAATTGCGAAATTTTCAAAATGTTCGCCAAATTTCCATTTTTTTCACAAATAAACACAAGTCTTATCAAAGAAATTTTACCACTATCATGAAGTACAATATGTCATGAGAAAACAGTGTCAGAATCATCAGGATCAGTTGAAGCATTCCAGAGTTATAACCTCATAAAGGGACAGTGGTCAGAATTGTAAAAATTAACCCGGTCTTTAACGTGCAAACAACCCTTGGGGCTTAAGGGGTTAAAGCTATATTGATTTGTTATGTAAAATAATTATATTTACGATTGGCTACCGGTAACTATAGTTGCAATTTTCCCCCTCCTCCATAACAACTCATTGAGCTGTCTTGAGCGAAGGGTAAATATGGCGAGTGATGGCTTGATGGCTGGCTATTAAGGGGTGGAGGAGGCCAGTTTTTTTTTTTTTATATATCATAGCATTTAAAGCTATATTGCTTTGCTATGTAAAATAATTATATTTACCGGTGGCTACCGGTGACTATAGTTACACTTTCCCTCCTCCTCCATAACAACTCATTGAGCTATCATGAGCGATGGGGAAATAACGTTTGTGGTGTCTAGCTTTTACGGAATGTAGGAAACCAGTTTTTTTTTTAAATCATAGCATTTTCAGCTATCTTTCTTTATGTAAAATAATTATATTTTCTGGTGGCTACCGGTGACCAATGTCGGACTGGGGTGTCTGGGGCCTACGGGGTAATGGACTCTAGGAGCCCACCCTACACCTATGTGCAAATATTTGTTAGCCGTTATCCCCGATATCGTGGAGCGTCAACTGTAAATCACAGTAGGCTCCTGCACATTGACTGTGCACCACCATAGCTGGGATGTACAATTAAAGTAGTTTGCATTAAAGAGTTTTTTAATGAAAATAAGTAATTAACCCCTTCATGACGCAGCCTATTTTGACCTTAATGACCTGGCCTTTTTTTGCAATTCTGACCAGTGTCCCTTTATGAGGTAATAACTCAGGAACGCTTCATGGGATCCTAGCGGTTCTGAGATTCTTTTTTGTGACATATTGGGCTTCATGTTAGTGGTAAATTTAGGTTGATAATTTTTGCACTTGTGAAAAAAATGGAAATTTGGCGAAAATTTTGAAAATGTCGCAATTTTCAAATTTTGAATTTTTATTCTGTTAAACGAGAGAGTTATGTGACACAAAATGGTTAATAAATAACCACATGTCTACTTTACATCAGTACAATATTGGAAACAAATTTTTTTTTGCTAGGAAGTTTTAAGGGTTAAAATTTGACCAGCGATTTCTCATTTTTACAACGAAATTTAGAAAACCATTTTTTTAGGCACCACCTCAAATTTTAACCCCTTCATGACCCAGCCTATTTTGACCTTAAAGACCTGGCCATTTTTTTGTAAATCTGACCAGTGTCCCTTTATGAGGTAATAACTCAGGAACGCTTCAACGAATCCTAGCGGTTCTGAGATTGTTTTTTCGAGACATATTGGACTTCATGTTAGTGGTAAATTTAGGTTGATAATTTTTGCGTTTATTTGTGAAAAAAATGGAAATTTAGCTAAAATGTTGAAAATTTTGCAATTTTCAAATTTTGAATTTTTATTCTGTTAAACGAGAGAGTTATGTGACACAAAATAGTTAATAAATAACATTACCCACATGTCTACTTTACATCAGCACAATTTTGGAACTAAATTTTTTTTTTGATAGGAAGTTATAAGGGTTAAAATTTGACCAGCGATTTCTCATTTTTACAGCAAAATTTACAAAACCATTTTTTTAGGGACCACCTCACATTTAAAGTCAGTTTGAGGGGTCTATATGGCTGAAAATACCCAAAATTAACAACATTCTAAAAACTGCACCCCTCAAGGTGCTCACATTCAAGAAGTTTATTAACCCTTCAGGTGATTCACAGCAGCAGAAGCAACATGGAAGGAAAAAATGAACATTTAACTTTTTAGTCACAAAAATGATGTTTTAGCAACAATTTTTTTTATTTTCCCAAGGGTAAAAAGAGAAACTGGACACCAAAAGTTATTGTACAATTTGTCCTGAGTACACCGATACCTCATATGTGGTCACAAACCACTGTTTGTGCACACGGCAAGGCTCGGAAGGGAAGGAGCGCCATTTGACTTTTGAATGAAAAATTAGCTCCAATCATTAGCGGACACCATGTCGCGTTTGGAGAGCCCCTGTGTGGCTAAACATTGGAGCTTCCCCACATGTGGCCCCCATTTTGGAAACTAGACCCCCCAAGGAGCTTATCTAGATGCATAGTGAGCACTTTGAACCCCCAGGTGCTTCACAAATTGATCCGTAAAAATGAAAAAGTACTTTTTTTCACAAAAAAATTCTATTTGCCTCAATTTGTTCATTTCCACATGGGCAACAGGATAAAATGGATCCTAAAATGTATTGGGCAATTTCTTCTGAGTACACCGATACCTCAAATGTGGGGATAAACCACTGTTTGGGCACACGGCAGGGCTCGGAATGGAAGGAGCGCCATTTGACTGTTTGAATGAAAAATTAGCTCCAATCGTTAGCAGACACCATGTCGCGTTTGGAGAGCCCGTTTGCCTAAACATTGGAGCTTCCCCACATCTGATCCCATTTTGGAAACTAGACCTCCTAAGGAACTAATCTAGATGTGCAGTGACCACTTTAAACCCTCAAGTGCTACACAGAAGTTTATAACGCAGAGCCGTGAAAATAAAAAATCATTTTACTTTCCTCAAAAATTATTTTGTAGCCCACAATTTTTTATTTTCACAAGAGTAACAGGAGAAATTGGACCCGAAAAGTTGTTGTCCAGTTTGTCCTGAGTACGTTGATACCCCATATGTGGGGGGGAACCACTGTTTGGGCACACGTCGGGGCTCAGAAGGGAAGTAGTGACTTGTGAAATGCAGACTTTGATGGAATGGTCTGCGGGCGTCACGTTGCGTTTGCAGAGCCCCTGATGTGCCTAAACAGTAGAAACCCCCCACAAATGACCCCACTTTGGAAACTAGACCCCCCCAAGGAACTTATCTAGATATGTGGTGAGCACTTTGAACCCCCAAGTGCTTCACAGAAGTTTACAACGCAGAGCCGTGAACATAAAAAATCATGTTTCTTTCCTCAAAAATGATGTTTTAGCAAGCAATTTTTTATTTTCACAAGGGTAACAGGAGAAATTGGACCCCAATAGTTGTTGCCGAGTTTGTCCTGAGTACACTGATACCCCATATGTGGAGGTAAACCACTGTTTGGGCACACATCGGGGCTCGGAAGGGAAGTAGTGACTTTTGAAATGCAGACTTTGATGGAATGCTCTGCGGGCATCACGTTCCGTTTGCAGAGACCCTGATGTGGCTAAACAGTAGAAACCCCCCATAAGTGACCCCACTTTGGAAACTAGACCCCCCAAGGAACTTATCTAGATATGTGGTGAACACTTTAAACCCCCAAGTGCTTCACAGAAGTTTACAACGCAGAGCCATGAAAATAAAAAATCATGTTTCTTTCCTCAAAAATGATGTTTTAGCAAGCAATTTTTTATTTTCACAAGGGTAACAGGAGAAATTGGACCCCAATAATTTTTGCCCAGTTTGTCCTGAGTATGCTGGTACCCCATATGTGGGAGTAAACCACTGTTTGGGCACACGTTGGGGCTCGGAAAGGAGGGAGCACCATTTGACTTTTTGAACGCAAGATTGACTGGAATCAATGGTGGCGCAATGTTGCGTTTGGAGACTCCTGATGTGCCTAAACAGTGGAAACCCATCAATTCTAACTCCAACACTAACCACAACACACCCCTAACCCTAATCCCAACTGTAGCCATAACCCTAATCCCAACCCTAACCACAACCCTAACCCCAACACACCCGTAACCCTAATCCTAACCCTAATCCCAACCCTAACCCTAATCCCAACCCTAACCACAACTTTAACCCCAACACACCCCTAACCCTAACCATAACCCTAACCACAAGCCTAATCTTAACCCTATTTCCAACCCTAGCCCTAATTCCAACCCTAACTCTAATTCCAACACTAACCCTAAGGCTATGTGCCCACGTTGCAGATTCGTGTGAGGTTTTTCCGCACCATTTTTGAAAAATCTGCAGGTAAAAGGCACTGCGTTTTACCTGCGGATCTACCGCAGATTTCCAGGGTTTTTGTGTGAATTTCACCTGCAGATTCCTATTGAAGAACAGGTGTAAAATGCTGCGGAATCCGCACAAAGAATTGACATGCTGCGGAAAATACAACGCAGCGTTTCTGCACGGTATTTTCCGCACCATGGGCACAGCGGATTTGGTTTTCCATAGGTTTACATGGCACTGTAAACCTGATAGAAAACTGCTGCGAATCCGCAGCGGCCAATCCGCTGCCGATCCACGGCCATTCCGCAGCGGATCCGCAGCCAAATCTGCACCGTGTGCACATAGCCTAATTCTAACCCTAACCCTAGTGCTAACCCTAACCCTAACCCAGCCCTAACCCTAACGCTAGTTCTAAACCTAACCCTAGTTCTAACCCTAACCCTAGTGGGGAAAAAAAATATTTTCTTTATTTTATTATTGTTCCTACCTATGGAGGTGATAAAGGGCGGGGTTCAGTTACAATTTTTTTTATTTTGATCACTGTGATAGGTTTTATCACAGTGATCAAAATGTATCTGTATTTTGGAAGATGGCGGCGCCCATGGAGAAGACGGACGGACACCGGGAGGCTCGGTAAGTATTAATGGGGGAGATCGGAGCACGGGGGGACCAGAGCATGGGGGGGTGGGATTGGAGCACGGGGGGAGCGGACAGGAGGACAGGGGAGCAGACAGGACGATGGAGAGGAGCGGAGCACAGGACGGAGGACTGGGGAGGTCGGTGGTGGTGGGGGGGGGGGGGGCAGATCAGGGTTTCCAGCCATGGCCGATGATATTGCAGCATCGGCCATCGCTGGATTGTAATTTTTCACCAGTTTTCATAGGTGAAATATTACAAATCGCTCTGATTGGCTGTTTCACTTTCAGCAGCCAATCAGAGCGATCGTAGCCACGGGCTCAAGTACCACTCCCCCTGTCCCTGCAGATTGGGTGAAATTGGAGTTAACCCTTTCACCTGATCTGCAGGGACGCGATCCCTCCATGACGCCACATAGGCGTCACAGGTCTGGAAGGGGTTAACGATCCGCAGGTTAGGTAAGTGATAACTTGCTGATTGGTGGTATCCAATCATTGGAATTAACTGGAAGAATTGGGAACTTGTATCCCTGACAGGGCACTTTTATTCCCATTTTATCCCCATTTTAAAATCAAGCGGCAGATGGGATGTCTGACCGTAGTTCCATTTATCCTCTTTGGATGCTTTCAGAAAAAGCCAAGTGCAGCCTTTTAGAGAATGAATGGATCAGTGGTTGAGTCTTACATCACGCTCCATACTAATGGGGATAAAAGTTGCATATTCTGCAGATCAGTGTAGGTCCCAGCAGTCGGACCCCCACCAATCAATAACTTATTATCACTTATCGTTTGGCCACGTTCACCTGTTCCATATTTGGTCAGTATTATAAATCAGTATTTGTAAGGCTAGGTTCATATTGCGTTAATGTGACCGCGCTAACGGACAGCGTTGCATGGCGAAATTAACGCCGTGCAACGCGTCCGTTAGCACGCCCATTAACAGCAATGGGGACGCGCATCACTAGCGCGTGCCATTTTCGGCACGCACTAGCGATGTGCCGGTGTTTTGTGGCGCGCCGCGGACGCTGCTTGCAAGGTCCGTTCCCCGCTCCGTTCTGCGAGAGGGGGGATGTTTAACGTGACCCCATAAAACATTGCGTTAGCGCAATCCGCTAGCGCTAGGCGCTAAACGGATTGCTCTAACACAATATGAACCTAGCCTAAGTCAAAACAATGGAACAATGAGAGCACAAGTATCATAGAAACACGTCACTACTTCTGAATTTTTTGCCCTCTACTGGATTTGGCTTACTAATACTGAGACAAAATACTGACCAAATATTGAATGTGTGGACTTGGCCTTAAGATATGTGATGACTTGTTTTCACCGTTGAACCCCTGTACGTGCATATATGCTGCTGTGTGATAGCCACAGGAAAGAGGGAGGGTTAAACATCCAAGTATTTAATCTGTATTGGAAATCAAGAATCTTCCCCTAATTAATATCAGAGAGAACGAGTAACTTCCATACACAACACAATCCACTCTACCAAGACCAATAATACCACATACAAAGAACAAATACCGCCACACCCTGACCAGACTGCATATTATCTGCATTATAAAGGTTTGGACCCTTTCACATTTTGGTCTTCCAAAATGGATAAGTGGCCTGAGCTTGCCTCACAGGCCTTGGAGTTTTTATCGAGCCCAGCAGCCAGCGTTCTCTCAGAACGTATCTTCAGCACTGTCCCCTGAAAGTGTAGACCGCTTAAAGGGAACCTGTCACCCAAAAAATTGATGGTGAGCTAAGCTCAACGTCATCAGGGGCTTATCTACAGCATTCTGTAATGCTGTAGATAAGCCGCAGATGTAACCTGAAAGAGGAGAAAAAGACGTTAGATTATACTCACCCAGGGGCAGTCCTGCTCCGATGGGTGTCTCAGGTCCGCTCCGGCGCCTCCCATTTTCATTCCATGACGTCCTCTTCTGGTGTTCACGCCACGGCTCCGGCGCAGGCGTACTTTGTCTGCCCTGTTGAGGGCAGAGCAAAGTACTGCAGTGCGCAGGCACCGGGCCTCTCTGACCTTTCCGGCGCCTGCGCACTGCAGTACTTTCCTCTGCCCTCAACAGGGCAGACAAAGTACGCCTGCGCCGGAGCGTCAAGCCCAGAAGAGGACATCATGGAATGAAGATGGGAGGAGCCGGAGCGGACCTAAGACACCTACTTGACCAGACCGCAGCGGTACCGCCCTTGGGTGAGTATAATCTAACGTCTTTTTCTCCTCTTTCAGGTAACATCGGCGGCTTATCTACAGCATTACAGAATGCTGTAGATAAGCCCCTGACGATGGTGAGCTTACCTCACCATCGATTTTGGGGGTGACAGGTTCCCTTTAACTTTCATCAAGATGAACAAGTCATGGATCTCCAAGGACTTTTTCACCCCAATTGCAGACTGTACAGACTAGGTGATATTGCATTTTTTATTGTGATGCATTATTGTCAGGTAACTCCACTCTGTGATATCTTTAGTGTGGCTTCTGTGCCTGCTGTGGCGGCTGCTGCTGCTGCTGATGTTAACACAAATTTGTGGAACTGTGAACAGTCATGGTTGGTCTACATCTGCTGGGTTAGATGTAGTGGAAGTCGTCTCGGTCCCAATTACGGTACATTGAGGAGTCTGGTCTCCCATTTTTGCCGGAAGCTGAAATAGAATCCCTTGAACTACCATTTACTATAGGGGAACTACAAACTGCAGTAAAGGAAACTAAAACAGGAAAGGCCCCCCCAGCCCAGATGGGTTCTCATTAATATATTACAAAATGTTCCTAGAGTCACTCTCTCCCCATCTTATGTCTAATTTCAATGATTTACCTAAAGGATGGTCACTTCGGAAGACTCACTGAGAGCGCACAGATCGCCATACACAGGGAAGGGAATCCCAAAGCGCAAGTTACAGACCCATTTCCCTTCTCAATGTAGACATAAAGCTTTTTTGCGAAAATGATGGCATCCAGGCTAGGCAGGGTACAAATTACTCTCTCGATGATACAGAGTTCCCACTCGCCTACACTCTATATTTCCAGAGGTCAGTCCTTTGTGTTGGAGGTGTGGGGAGGAGGAAGGCAGCCTTCTTCATACTTTTTGGTCCTGCAAACTCCTGTCGCCTTTCTGGGTTAAAGTACAACCAGTGATTTGTAGACTCACTCATCTCATTTCAGACCTTGACCTGGCTATCGTTCTTCTTCAGCACAGTGACATCCCATTAAAACCATACAAAAACTCGATCCTGAGGAATTTGATTAAGTCTGCTAGAGCGTATATTCCTCTGCTATGGAAAAATGATACCACCTCGACAGTCTTACTTTGGTTCTCTAAAATAAACGAGATCATGTTAATGGAGGATTTTACCTTCACGATCAAGAACTCTCCTGATCAATTCTGTAAAACATGGTTTTACTGGCTGGAATTTCGATCCTCAGCGGATTACCTGGACCTTATGGGGAAGGATAAGCTTAGACCTCAGGATGCTCTCTGATGTTCCCCTCTCCTCTTACCCTCATACCCCCCATTCCCCCTGTCTTTGTGTGTTTCTGTGATTTTTACTTCTTTTTCTTCTCTCTCTGTCCTTCATCTTTGCTGATTTATTTGGGCAGATAATGATTCTTTAGTTAAGTACGAGTCATAAACCTGCTGTTTTATTCTAAAAAAAATATGTTGAATCAATGTACAATTTGCAACTATAATGTGGAATACACTTTCCTGTTTTGGTTATGTTTGATTCACTACTGACATTACAATTAAGGCCTCTGTTATGACTTGTATTTGTTTATTGCTTTTCAAAACTTAGTAAAGTTAAATCTACTATATAAAGCTGAATGTGTGTATGTGTGTGTGTGTATGTGTGTGTGTATGTATGTCCGGGATTGGCATCTGCACCGTCGCAGCTACAGCCACAAAATTTTACACAGTCACACGTCTGGACCCCGAGAGCGTCATAGGCTATGTTGTGAGGCGAAATTTTAACCCCGCGCGTTCCAATTCACCAAACAATTTTGCCCCCATCTACATAATGGGGAAAAAAGTGAAAGGAAAAGTGTTGGAAGCGTCGCAGCTACAGCAACAAAATTTTGCACAGTCACACGTCTGGACCCTGAGAGCGTCATAGGCTATGTTGTGAGGTGAAATTTTAACCCCGCGCTTTCCAATTCACCAAACAATTTTGCCCCTATCTACATAATGGGGGAAAAGTGAAAGGAAAAGTGTTGGAGGCAAATTGACAGCTGCCAGATGTGAGCAAGGGGGACTTAAAGAATGAGAGCGATGGCGCCAAAGAGTATATACCGTACAGTTGCTAAGGTGGGGCCCCGACATGGGATACTCACCACACACGGGGATATGAACACACACACAAAATGCGCCACAAACTACCACGTGCTTGAACACATATCACCCTCAGCACACATTTCACCACACATACACCAACCTCGCCAAATAAAAGTCGAAACACAAAAGTCGCCGCTCAAAACTCGCCACGCGCAAAACTCACCACATGCAAAAACTAGGCTCACGCAAAACTCGCCACAAGTGCAAAACTCACCTCATGGAAAACTCGCCACACGCAAAACTTGCACATGCGGAAAAATTGCCACATGCACAAAAGTTGCAACACATGCAAAAGTTGCCTCACACAAAACTTGCACATACTCAAAAGGTACTACACATAAAACTCACCACGTGCAAAACTCGCCATGCGCAAAACTTGCTGCACACAACTTGCTACACTAACCTGTCACATGCAACTCGACACACAAAAAGTTGCTACACGCATGTTGCCACACAAAACTCATCTCACAAAAGTCGCTACATGCATGTCGCCACACGCAACTCAACACACACAACTTGACAAACGAAACTCGCCCTAAAACACACACAAGTCTGGTATTATCCTTCAAAAATAAAAATCTGATTAATAAGCAGACAAACTACAAGAGCAACAAATGTACCATATAGGAAATACGGCAGCTGTCAGTCACATGACCTGTCTATTATGTGTATGTGTGAGCTAATATATACTGCCAAGGGGAGGGCTTCCTGTTGGCTGGGGATTTATCAGGCTGCCAATTTAGCTTACAAATACTGAGATAAAAATACTGACCAAATAACGTGTGAATGCGGTCTAATACAGGAGGAGATGACACACAGGTATATACTATATACAGGAGAGATGGCACACAGGTATATACTATATACAGGAGGAGATGACACACAGGTATATACTAAATACAGGGGAGATGACATACAGGTATATACTATATACAGGAGCAGATGACCTACAGGTATATACTATATACAGGAGGAGATGACACACAGGTATATACTATATACAGGAGCAGATGACCTACAGGTATATACTATATACAGGAGGAGATGACGCAGGTATATGCTATATAGAAGATGACATATAGGTATATACTATATACAGGAGGAGATGACATACAGATATATACTATATATAGAAGACATACAGGTATATACTATATATAGGAGGAGATGACATACAGGTATATACTATATACAGGGGAGATGACACACAGCAGGTATATACTATATACAGGGGAGATGACAAACAGGTATATACTATATACAGGAGATGACATACTGGTGTATACTATATATAAGGGAGATGACAAACATGTATATACTGAGGTGAAAATGAGAGGTGTGAGGTGAAAATGAAAAGGTGTGATTGCAAAATGAGAGGAGTGAGGGAAAATAGTGGAGTGATCGGAAAATGACAGATGTGAGGTCGAAATGACAAGTGTTAGGGGGGAATGAGAGGAGTGAGGGAGAAAATGAGAGGTGTGAGGGAGAAAATGAGAGATGTGAGGGGGAAAATGAAAGATGTGATTGGGAAAATGAGAGGCATGATGGGAAAATAAGAGAAGTGAGGTGCTATAACTAACCACAGATATTTACTATGCCCAGGCAACGCCGGGCTCTTCAGCTAGTTTATATATAAAAAAAGAATTATCGGTCAGTATAAATGGGTAAATTTGATTTGGCACCTTGGATATTGTGATGTGTCAATAAAGACCTGCCTTTGATCATCATCTAAGCCAGAAGGGCTCTTTGCATTAAAGGGAACCTGTCACCTGAATTTGGCGGGACTGGTTTTGGGTCATATGGGCGGAGTTTTCGGGTGTTTGATTCACCCTTTCCTTACCCGCTGGCTGCATGCTGGCTGCAATATTGGATTGAAGTTCATTCTCTGTCCTCCATAGTACACGCCTGCACAAGGCAAGATTGCTTTGCGAAGGCGTGTACTATGGAGGACAGAGAATAAACTTCAATCCAATATTGCGGCCAGCATGCAGCCAGCGGGTAAGGAAAGGGTGAATCAAACACCCGAAAACTCCGCCCATATGACCCAAAACCAGTCCCGCCAAATTCAGGTGACAGAGTCCCTTTAAGGAAATGTGTCAGCTGGTTTTTGCTATAGAACCTGAGAGTTCCATGATAAAGAAGCAGAGAGCCTGATTCCAGCGGGGTGTCACTTAACGAACTGCTTAGTGCAGTTGTGGTACCCCAGGAGTCCAGTTGCCACAGTGGCATTGGCTCCCTCACAGGGGGATGACATGCTTGGAAGCAAGGAGGGTTTCCCTGACTAGATAGCACTTACATCCAACACCTTTTCCTGACTCCAGACCAGAAGGGAGAGCTCTAAACCCAGATTCCCAGGAGGAGCTTCTCTATAAGTTCTGGCCTGGAGGAGGGGTCAGGCAGTCAGTGTCTGGAACAGAGAGACAGAGTCTGTGTGAAGAGAGGAGAAATGAAAGAAAACCTGGGGAGTGGAGCTGTGACCAAGCTCACCCCAGAGTACAGCGCTAGAAGCCGGACCCCAGAGTACAGCGTGACTGAGGGGTACAATAGTCCCAGCAGCTAAATCCGGAGGGCAGGGGATTGCAGGTCTCCTGGCCCAGCAGACACCAGAAGGCACAGCAACAGACCAGAGCCTGGAGCCGCTATAAAGGAGTGACACCTGCCATTGGCTCAAGCTGCCTGCCATACGGGCAAGTACTTCAGAACAATAAGGAACAGAGGACTGAGCATAGCTTTAGGCAGCAAGGACCTCAGAGGACAGCGCAGGGAGGCCTCAAAACCCATATGGCTTAGCGGATCCTTCCTAAGTTGCTTCCAGGCTCCCTGGACCTCCATTGTCATCAGTAACTGGTGCCCCGGCCTGCACTTCAAACTGTGAGTAAACTGTAGAAATTGCACCCCGCTGTGTCCTCTGCATTATTGCTGCGCCACCTGCCCTGCACTATAACCACCAAGATCACATTTAACACTTTCACTATCCTGGGTCCTAGCTCTACCCAACTCTGCTGCGTCACCAACTTCCCCAGGAGACCTGAACCGCAGCATCGGCCATCCATTTCCGAACACCACGGGTGGCGTTACAAACAATCTCCCCATAAACTTTATTCCCTTTAATTTCAATTGACTTTTATTGGATGCTCAGGGCCACGGACCAGGTCACCGCTGCCGTGACACATCCCTTTAAGAACCGGCCCGGTACCGAGTATCCCCACGGCCCTGGAGGGCGCTCCACAGTTTTTATAGAATCCTTTTATTTTCTGCTGTAGATCTAGCAGTTCTCTGAATGCTGAGCTCTGTATAACCCCGCCCACACCACTGATTGACAGCTTTGTGTATACTGCGCATTGTAAGCAATCTGCCAATCAGTGGAGACGGTGGGGTTACTCAGAGCAGTTGACTGGGAGGCAAGTGACACATAGGCCAGCAGAGCTCCTGCTCCTGTTAATAAACAACTCATGTACTGAAACTACAGCAAGCTGGGCAACAAATGATACATCCCTGGAATCAGGGTCTCTGCCCCTACATTATGTTGCTCTCAGATTAAATACCAAAAACCTGCTGACATGTTACCTTTAATACGGGTTATTACCATCATCGCTTGTGGTCCAAGGCAGGGAAGTGGTAAATGTAAGAGCTTAAAGGAGTTTGCAAGTGAAAACAACTAGATAGGTGATATCTTATTGTAGGCTGGGGTCAATTGTGACCCCCAATGATTGGCAGATCAGGTATTGACTTTATTCTCTATGTGAAAAAGGCGTATCAGCCCCATAGAGAATAAATGGAGCTGCTGTCGCGCATGCGCACTCCTGCTCCATTCCCCGTTCAAATTCCCTGTTTTGCCTATCAGTGTATAAATCCTAGAGGTCGTACCTCCTCTGATCAATAAGTTACAACCTAACCTGCAAATAGGTGATAACTTGCTTTAACTGATCAACCTCTTTAAGTGAGAAGCTTTATAACACGGTTACAGATGACAATAAGATATAATGATAAGAAAATGCAAAACAGATAAGTAGAAGCAAGATTTTATTGTCCAACTCCATAGGTATAGTGAGGACTGAGCCACTAGGTGGCACTATGTGACCAAAATTCATTTAATCTTCCATGAAAATGTTTATTTGAATATTAATGTTGAGTGCAAAACAACTGAAACTAATGTTTGTCTTTACATCACTTGAAGCAAATTCAACTCTGTAGATCCTGTTCTTTCATTGCCCAATACAATAAATATTAAGGCTATGTGCACATGTCAAGATTCTTTGCACAAATTTCCTGAACAAAACCGGACTTTTTTTCTGCAAGAAATAAGCATGCATTTTTTTCCCGTTTTTTGTGTGGATTTTTCGCGTTTTTTTCCGGAGCTTCCCAATGCATTAAATAGTGGGAAATCCGCAAAAAATCAGCAAAATTAATGAACATGCTGTGTTTTTTAGGCTATGTGCACACGAATTTTTGTGTTTTTCCACTTTTTTTCCGCTATAAAAATGCGATGAAACCGCGAAAAAAATGCATACACTATGCATCCTATTTTTAGAATGCATTCCGCATTTTTTGTGCACATGCTGCGAAATTCCGGAAAAAAACGCAGCATGTTCATTAAAGTGCAGAATCGTGGAGATTCCGCACACATAGGAATGCATTGATCCGCTTACTTCCCGCATGGGGCTATGCCCACCATGCAGGAAGTAAGCGGATCATGTGCGGTTGGTACCCAGGGTGGAGGAGAGGAGACTCTCCTCCAGGCCCTGGGAACCATATAATTGTTAAAAAAAAAAGAATTGAAATAAAAAATCGTGATATTCTCACCTTCCGGCGTCCTCAGCAGCCCTTCCAGCTCCTCGTGACGCTCCCTTTCCCAAGGATGCTTTGCGAAAATGACCTGTGATGACATGTGGTCTCGCGAGACCGCTACGTCATCTGGGGTCATGCCGCAAAGCATTACTGGGACCGGAGCATCGCGAGGAGCGGGAACGCTGCGTGGGACGCCGGAAGGTGAGAATATCACGATTTTTAATTTTTTTAAATTATTTTTAACATTAGATCTTTTTACTATTGATGCGGCATAGGCTGCATCAATAGTAAATAGTTGGTCACACTTGTCAAGCACTATGTTTGGCAAGTGTGACCAAGCTGTCAGTTTTCCAAGCGATGCTACAGATCGCTTAGAAAACGCTAGCATTCTGCAAGCTAATTACGCTTGCAAAACGCTAGTGTTTAGTGGGAATACGCATGCCAATTCCGCATGCGATATACCAGCGGCAGGAGTTGCGGAATTGCCGCAGAAATTTTCGTGGCAATTCTGCAACGTGTGCTTTTAGCCTTACTGCGATGCGTTTTTTTTGCAGAAAAAAACGCAACATGTGCACAAAAATTGCGGATTGCATTCTATTAATAGGATGCTTAATGGATGTATTTTTTTCGCGGTTTTATCGCGTTTTTTTATAGCGAAAAATCCGGAATGTGTGCACACAGCCTAAAAAGCATGGATGGTGATAAATTTGTCATTATATCCCTCTGCTATCTGAAATCCGGTGGCGCAGTATGGCACTATCTTTGTGCACTATTTATGGTGGAAACATTGCCTAGGTGTATTATGTCCCAGAGCGCTGCATTTAATGTTTAAAGGGCCTCTGTCACCCCCTCCAGCCGTTATAAACTAAAAGAGCCACCTTGTGCAGCAGTAATGCTGCATTCTAACAAGGTGGCTCTTTTAGTTATTGGTGCAGTTATTGCCAAAATAAAGCGTTTTATAATTTCGCCAAAATACCTTTCTTTAGCCAGGGAGGCAGGTCTTAACCCCCCTGCTGGAAACGCCACACTGCCGTCACTCATATCTTCAGGGGCTCCGGGCGCCGCCCCCTCCGCGCTGTTTTCCCATGAAATCCGGCGCCTGCGCTGTTTAGTACTGGCTGGTGCAGGCGCAGTGAGCTCTGGCCGTCTGACCTCACATGCAGTCTTGCAGACTGCGCCTGTGCGGCCAGTGCGGCAACCCAGCTTGGGAATCCCAGCCCCGCAGTGTGTTATGCATTATGCACAGTGCGGGGCCGGGATTCCCACACACAGTCATTACACAGTACACAGCAGGAGCACATTTACAAGATTATCTCAGCACGGGAGCATTTTATTTAAGCATATTTAATTGTGGAAATTATTATTCCAAGATCTATTCATTAAAATTAACTTTTTTTTTCCTGGGAAAACCCCTTTAATTTGTGTGGCGCAACACAGGCATTCATATGGACCTAGAAAGTTTTTTGGAGGGCACCACACAATATGTATGGGGATGGACCTGAGGTCAGTACAAAAACATCATAAATAGTACAAAGAGAAAGCTACAAACCATAACAGGCATCACCGCAAAATACAAAAGATATTTATTGAATACACAACAGACAAATACCAATAAAAACATTTAAAAAGTCATAAACATGACATGTGGAAAACCCTAGTGGCCCATAATGGGACGGACTAAACTGCATATTGGGATTATGGGATGATGGGATGATGGGCTGCAATACTAGACTCCACCACTAGATGGCAGCACATTTTACAAATGCAGCCCAGGAAATGACTTCTTGTAATATAGCAAGAAGGGAATTCAATGGAAATACTTAAATGAATCAGAACAGCCACAGGGCTGGATTAAAGTTTAACCCCTTCCCGACCCATGACGCCACGTAAGCGTCATGAAAGTCGGTGCCAATCCGACCCATGACGCCTATGTGGCGTCATGGGAAGATCGCGTCCCTGCAGATCGGGTGAAAGGGTTAACTCCCATTTCACCCGATCTGCAGGGACAGGGGGAGTGGTAGTTTAGCCCAGGGGGGGTGGCTTCACCCCCTCGTGGCTACGATCGCTCTGATTGGCTGTTGAAAGTGAAACTGCCAATCAGAGCGATTTGTAATATTTCACCTATTATAACTGGTGAAATATTACAATCCAGCCATGGCCGATGCTGCAATATCATCGGCCATGGCTGGAAATACTAATGTGCCCCCACCCCACCCCACCGATCGCCCCCCCAGCCCCCCGATCTGGCCGGTACACTGCTCCGGCTCCCCTCCGTCCAGTGCTCCGCTCCCCCCCGTGCTCTTGTCCGCTCCCCCCGTGCTCCAATCACCCCCCCGTGCTCCAATCACCCCCCTGCACTCCGATCCACCCCCCCGGTGCTCCGTTCCACCCCCCCGTGCTCCATTCCAGCCCCCCCGTGCTCCGTTCCACCCCTCCCGCGCTCCGATTCCCCCCCGTGCTCCGATCCCCCCCCTGTGGTCCCCCCCCCACCCCATCATACTTACCGATCCAGCCGGAGTCCCGTCCGTCTTCTCCCTGGGCGCCGCCATCTTCCAAAATGGCGGGCGCATGCGCAGTGCGCCCGCCGAATCTGCCGGCCGGCAGATTCGTTCCAAAGTGCATTTTGATCACTGAGATAGATTGTATCTCAGTGATCAAAATAAAAAAAATAATAAATGACCCCCCCCCTTTGTCACCCCCATAGGTAGGGACAATAAAAAAATAAAGAAATTTTTTTTTTCCACTAATGTTAGAATAGGGTTAGGGTTAGGGTTAGGGGTAGGGCTAGGGTTAGGGTTAGGGGTAGGGTTAAAGGTAGGGTTAGGGTTAGGGGTTGGGTTAGGGGTAGGGTTAGGGCTAGGGTTAGGGGTAGGGGTAGGGTTAGGGTTAGGGCTAGGGTTAGGGTTTCGGTATGTGCACACGTATTCTGGTCCGCTGCGGATTTGATAAATCCGCAGTGCTAAACCGCTGCGGATTTATGGCGGATTTACCGTGTTTTTTTCTGCGCATTTCACTGCGGTTTTACAACTGCGATTTTCTATTGGAGCAGTTGCAAAACCGCTGCGGAATCTGCACAAAGAAGTGACATGCTGCGGAATGTAAACAGCGATTTTTGTTTCCCGTAGGTTTACATTGAACTGTAAACTCATGGGAAACTGCTGCGGACCTGCAGCGTTTTCCGCAGCGTGTGCACATACCTTTAGAATTAGGCTATGTGCACACTGTGCGGATTTGGCTGCGGATTGGCCACTGCGGATTCGCAGCAGTGTTCCATCAGGTTTACAGTACCATGTAAACATATGAAAAACCAAATCCGCTGTGCCCATGGTGCGGAAAATACCGCGCGGAAACGCTGCGTTGTATTTTCCGCAGCATGTCAATTCTTTGTGCGGATTCCGCAGCGTTTTACACCTGTTCCTCAATAGGAATCAGCAGGTGAAATCCGCACAAAAAACACTGGAAATCCGCGGAAAATCCGCAGGTAAAACGCAGTGCCTTTTACCCGCGGATTTTTCAAAAATGGTGCGGAAATATCTCACACGAATCCGCAACGTGGGCACATAGCCTTAGGGTTAGGGTTGGAATTAGGGTTGTGGTTAGGGTTGTGATTAGGGTTATGGCTACAGTTGGGATTAGGGTTAGGGGTGTGTTGGGGTTAGTGTTGGAGGTAGAATTGAGGGGTTACCACTGTTTAGGCACATCAGGGGTCTCCAAACGCAACATGGCGCCACCATTGATTCCAGCCAATCTCGTATTCAAAAAGTCAAATGGTGCTCCCTCACTTCCGAGCCCTGACGTGTGCCCAAACAGTGGTTTACCCCCACATATGGGGTACCAGCATACTCAGGACAAACTGCGCAACAATTACTGGGGTCCAATTTCTCCTGTTACCCTTGTGAATCTAAAAAAATGCTTGCTAAAACATAATTTTTGAGTTAAGAAAAATGATTTTTTATTTTCACGGCTCTGCGTTGTAAACGTCTGTGAAGCACTTGGGGGTTCAAAGTGCTCACCACATATCTAGATAAGTTCCTTGGGGGGTCTAGTTTCTAAAATGGGGTCACTTGTGGGGGTTTCTACTGTTTAGGCACACCAGGGGCTCTGCAAACGCAACGTGACACCCGCAGACCATTCCATCAAAGTCTGCATTTCAAAAGTCACTACTTCCCTTCTGAGCCCCGACGTGTGCCCAAACAGTGGTTTACCCCCACTCATGGGGTATCAGCGTACTCAGGAGAAACTGGACAACAACTTTTGGGGTCCAATTTCTCCTGTAACCCTTGGGAAAATAAAAAATTCTGGGCTAAATAATTATTTTTGAGGAAAGAAAACGTATTTATTATTTTCACGGCTCTGCATTATAAACTTCTATGAAGCACTTGGGGGTTCAAAGTGCTCACCACACATCTAGATAAGTTCCTTTCGGGGTCTAGTTTCCAAAATGGGGTCACTTGTGGGGGGTTTCTACTGTTTAGGCACATCAGGGGCTCTGCAAACGCAACGTGACGCCCGCAGAGCATTCCATCAAAGTCTGCATTTCAAAACGTCACTACTTCAATTCCAAGCCCCGGCATGTGCCCAAACAGTAGTTTACCCCCACATATGGGGTATCACCGTACTCAGGAGAAACTGGACAACAACTTTTGGCATCCAATTTCTCCTGTAACCCTTGGGAAAATTAAAAAATTCTGGGCTAAATAATTATTTTTGAGGAAAGAAAACGTATTTATTATTTTCACGGCTCTGCATTATAAACTTCTATGAAGCGCTTGGGGGTTCAAAGTGCTCACCACACATCTAGATAAGTTCCTTTCGGGGTCTAGTTTCCAAAATGGGGTCACTTGTGGGGGGTTTCTACTGTTAAGCCACATCAGGGGCTCTGCAAACGCAACGTGACGCCCACAGAGCATTCCATCAAAGTCTGCATTTCAAAACGTCACTACTTCACTTCCGAGCCCCGGCATGTGCCCAAACAGTGATTTACCCCCACATATGGGGAATCTTTTGGGGTCAAATTTCTCCTGTTACCCTTGGGAAAATAAAAAATTGCAGGTTAAAAGATCATTTTTGAGAAAATAATTTTTTATTTTATTTTCATGGCTCTGCGTTATAAACTTCTGTGAAGCACTTGGGGGTTCAAAGTCCTCACCACACATCTAGATTAGTTCCTTTGGGGGTCTAGTTTCCAAAATGGTGTCATTTCTGGGGGATCTCCAATGTTTAGGCACACAGGGGCTCTCCAAACGTGACAGGTGTCCGCTAATGATTGGAGCTAATTTTCCATTTAAAAAGCCAAATGGCGTGCCATCCCTTCCGAGCCCTGCCGTGCGCCCAAACAGTGGTTTATCCCCACATATGGGGTATCAGCGTACTCAGGACAAACTGGACAACAATATTTGGGGTCCAATTTCTCCTATTATCCTTGGCAAAATAGGAAATTCCAGGCTAAAAAATCATTTTTGAGGAAAGAAAAATTATTTTTTATTTTCATGGCTCTGCGTTATAAACTTCTGTGAAGCACCTGGGGGTTTAAAGTGCTCAGTATGCATCTAGATAAGTTCCTTGGGGGGTCTAGTTTCCAAAATGGGGTCACTTGTGGGGGAGCTCCAATGTTTAGGCACACAGGGGCTCTCCAAACGCGACATGGTGTCCGCTAACAATTGGAGCTAATTTTCCATTCAAAAAGTCAAATGGCGCGCCTTCCCTTCCGAGCCCTGCCGAGTGCCCAAACAGTGGTTTACCCCCACATATGAGATATCGACGTACTCGGGAGAAATTGCCCAACAAATTTTATGATCCACTTTATCCTACTGCCCATGTGAAAATGAAAAAATTGAGGCAAAAATAATTTTTTTGTAAAAAAAAAGTACTTTTTCATTTTTACAGATCTATTTGTGAAGCACCTGAGGGTTTAAAGTGCTCACTAGGCATCTAAATAAGTTCCTTGGGGGGTCTAGTTTCCAAAATGGGGTCACTTGTGGGGGAGCGCCAATGTTTAGGCACACAGGAGCTATCCAAACGCGACATGGTGTCCACTAACGATGGAAATAATTTTTTATTCAAAAAGTCAAATGGCGCTCCTTCCCTTCCGAGCCTTACCATGTGCCCAAACAGTGGTTTACCCCCACATGTGAGGTATTGGTGTACTCAGGAGAAATTGCCCAACACATTTTAGGATCCATTTTATCCTGTTGCCCATGTGAAAATGAAAAAATTGAGGCTAAAAGAATTTTTTTGTGAAAAAAAAGTACTTTTTCATTTTTACGGATCAATTTGTGAAGCACCTGGGGGTTCAAAGTGCTCACTATGCATCTAGATAAGTTCCTTGGGGCGTCTAGTTTCCAAAATGGGGTCACTTGTGGGGGAGCTCCAATTTTTAGGCACACGGGGGCTCTCCAAACGTGACATGGTGTCCGCTAAAGAGTGGAGCCAATTTTTGATTCAAAAAGTCAAATGGCGCTCCTTCCCTTCCAAGCCCTGCCGTGCGCCCAAACAGTGGTTTACCCCCACATATGAGGTATCAGCGTACTCAGGACAAATTGGACAACAACTTTTGTGGTTCAGTTTCTCCTTTTACCATTGGGAAAATAAAAAAATTGTTGCTAAAAGATAATTTTTGTGACTAAAAAGTTAAATGTTCATTTTTTCCTTCCATGTTGCTTCTGCTGCTGTGAAGCACCTGAAGGGTTAATAAACTTCTTGAATGTGGTTTTGAGTACCTTGAGGGGTGCAGTTTTTAGAATGGTGTCACTTTTGGGTATTTTCAGCCATATAGACCCCTCAAACTGACTTCAAATGTGAAGTGGTCCCTAAAAAAAATGGTTTTGTAAATTTCGTTGTAAAAATGAGAAATCGCTGGTCAAATTTTAACCCTTATAACTTCCTAACAAAAAAAAATTTTGTTTCCAAAATTGTGCTGATGTAAAGTAAACATGTGGGAAATGTTATTTATTAACTATTTTGTGTCACATATCTCTCTGGTTTAACAGAATAAAAATTCAAAATGTGAAAATTGCAAAATTTTCAAAATTTTCGCCAAATTTCTGTTTTTATCACAAATAAACGCAGAATTTATTGACCTAAATTTACCACTAACATGAAGCCCAATATGTCATGAAAAAACAATCTCAGAACCGCTAGGATCCATTGAAGCGTTCCTGAGTTATTACCTCATAAAGGGATACTGGTCAGAATTGCAAAAAACGGCAAGGTCTTTAAGGTCAAAATAGGCTGGGTCATGAAGGGGTTAATAATAGAACCAGGGAAAAAAGATTGTAACTATATGGGATTATGTGTAGAATATCGGGTTACACACGCCTGGTGATATCTCTCATCAACATCTCATAGGAATATGGGTATATCTATTGTTCTGTATGGGGATTATGGGTGAAATATCACAAATACACATGCCCAGGAACATATTTCATCTACTTCTGATAGGAATATGGGTATAATTATTGTTCTGTATGGAGATTATGGGTGAAATATCACAAATACACATGCCCAGGAACATACTTCATCTACTTCTGATAGGAATATGGGTATATCTATTGTTCTGTATGGGGATTATGGGTGAAATATCACAAATACACATGCCCAGGAACATATTTCATCTACTTCTGCTAGGAATATGGGTATATCTATTGTTCTGTATGGGGATTATGGGTGAAATATCACAAATACACATGCCCAGGAACATATTTCATCTACTTCTGCTAGGAATATGGGTATAATTATTGTTCTGTATGGAGATTATGGGTGAAATATCACAAATACACATGCCCAGGAACATACTTCATCTACTTCTGATAGGAATATGGGTATATCTATTGTTCTGTATGGGGATTATGGGTGAAATATCACAAATACACATGCCCAGGAACATATTTCATCTACTTCTGATAGGAATATGAGTATAACTATTGTTCTGTATGGGGATTATGGGTGAAATATCACAAATACACATGCCCAGTGTCATATTCGATCAATTCCTGGTAAGAACACGTATGTGTACAATTATTGTTTTATATGTTGATTATTGGAAATATATGATGAAACATTTCATTAACTTCCGGTAAGAATATGGGTATATTTATTATTCTATATGGGGTTGTGGTCAGAATGCTATGGAGATACAGATCCTGTAACCTATTTGCATCTGACAGGATTACATGTCCATTGACTTCTCCCACCCCTGGGAGATGTGAGCCCTGGCATCATAGGTCTTTGACCCAGTGTTCCCACCTCCTTATTAGGCCGGCCATGTCATAGAGATGAGCAGTCTTGCACCATACTTCTTGCTTATATACCTATATTATTCTCAATACATTGTTCTTTATAGGATGTTGGATCTTTTGCAGGATTTTATTGGTTACTTAGGTTTGTTGACATCAATAACTTTTAATGGAGATATATAGATTTTTTTTTAAATAACTTTTAATAAAATAATAGGTTTTATCTTAACAAAAATATTTGGAAATGGAACATGTATTTTAGTGTATACTGGTCTCTAGGTTAATACGAAGGCCATCATAACAAATCCAACAAAATAGCTTTCATGGAACAATAAATGATGCTGCTTACGTTCACATGTCTGATATAGGACTCGGTATTGCTTCTTCGTCAGTAGGCAAGGCATTATTGAATCTTATGTGCCTGTTTTCCATCCAGGTTCACTTGAATGGGAATGGAAACCTTCATATTGTTCATATTGTTTTTTTTTTTTTTTGTGTGTGTGGCTGTGGGAAAAAGATGAGGGTAACGTATACAGTCGTGGCCAAAAGTTTTGAGAATGACACCAAAATTATATTTTCACATGATCTGCTGCCCTCTGGTTTTTATTAGTGTTTGTCTGATGTTTATATCACATACAGAAATATAATTGCAATCATATTATTAGTACCAATAGGTTATATTGACAGTTAGAATGAGTTAATGCAGCAAGTCAATATTTGCAGTGTTGACCCTTCTTCTTCAAGACCTCTGCAATTCTCCCTGGCATGCTCTCAATCAACTTCTGGACCAAATCCTGACTGATAGCAGTCCATTCTTGCATAATCAGTGCTTGCATTTTGCCAGAATTTGTTGGTTATTGTTTGTCCACCCGTCTCTTGATGATTGACCACAAGTTCTCAATGGGATTAATATCTGGGGAGTTTCCAGGCCATGGACCCAAAATCTCTGTTTTGTTCCATGAGCCATTTAGTTATCACCTTTGCTTTATGGCAAGGTGCTCCATCATGCTGGAAAAGGCATTGTTCGGCGCCAAACTGCTCTTGGACGGTTGGGAGAAGTTGCTCTTGGAGGACATTCTGGTACCATTCTTTATTCATGGCTGTGTGTTTAGGCCGATTCCCTTGCCTGAGAAGCAACCCCACACATGAATGGTTTCAGGATGCTTTACAGTTGGCATGAGACAAGACTGGTGGTATCGCTCACCTCTTCTTCTCCGAATAAGCTGTTTTCCAGATGTCCCAAACAATCGAAAAGGGGATTCATCAGAGAAAATGACTTTGCCCCAGTCCTCAGCAGTCCACTCCCTGAACCTTTTGCAGAATATCAGTCGGTCCCTGATGTTTTTTCTGGAGAGAAGTGGCTTCTTTGCTGCCCTCCTTGAAACCAGGCCTTGCTCAAAGAGTCTCCGCAGTCTCACAGTGCGTGCAGAAGCGCTCACACCAGCCTGCTGCCATTCCTGAACAAGCTCGGCACTGCTGGTAGTCCGATCCCGCAGCTGAAACAGTTTTAAGATACGGTCCTGGCGCTTGCTGGTCTTTCTTGGGCGCCCTGGAGCCTTTTTGACAACAATGGAAGCTCTCTCCTTGAAGTTCTTGATGAGGCGACAGATTGTTGACTGAGGTGCAATCTTTGTAGCTGCGATACTCTTCCCTGTTAGGCCATTTTTGTGCAGTGCAATGATGGCTGCACGTGTTTCTTTAGAGATAACCATGGTTAACTGAAGAGAAACAATGATACCAAGCACCAGCCTCCTTTTAAAGTGTCCAGTGATGTCATTCTTACTTAATCATGACTGATTGATCGCCAGCCCTGTCCTCATCAACACCCACACCTGTGTTAATGGATCAAGCACTAAAACAATGTTAGCTGCTCCTTTTAAGGCAGGACTGCAATGATGTTGAAATGTGTTTTGGGGGTTAAAGTTCATTTTCTGGGCAAATATTGACTTTGCAAGTACAGTAATTGCTGTTAAGCTGATCACTCTTTGACATTCAGGAGTATATGCAAATTGCCATTACAAAAATGAAGAAGTAAACTTTGGAAAAATTACTATTTGTCTCATTCTCAATACTTTTGGCCATGACTGTACAGCACTTTGCCAGCCAATTTACTGCTTTATCCAAGCATCCAGGCGGCTGCCCAGGGCTCCCCTTTTAGACACAAAAAATGGACAAAAGCGGACAGTAGAACATAAAAGAGAGGTAGGATGACACAAAAGGAGGATACTCAGAGGGACAGAAGGATAGAAGAGGGACAGCAAGACCCAAAGCGGGACAGCAGGATACAAAGGGGGGCATTTTATTCAGTTGTTTGAGTTATCCCAGTTTTTCACAAATCCAAGCACCCTCTGCTCCCGTTTAGCTTGGATAAAAGAGACTCTACTGGATATTTTTATCAGGTAAAGGATAAATATGGGAGTTGGGATTTGTAGCCATGTTATCCAAATAATAATCCCCATATAAATGAATATTGATAATAATCAATAATATAATCATCCACATCTGATGATCATATCACATTACATTTTATGTGAAATTAGTGGGGTAAGGTGTTTGTTGGTTGACAGCACACGCCATGCACGATTGAGCAGCTAAGTATTACATTTCACAAAGAAAACACAGGCTATTTTCAACTCGACGCTTTAAAGAGGACCTGTCATCACATTCAATGCCACCAAGCCACAGCTATGGTGGCATAGTTGACAGGTCCAGCTGTGTGGAGAGACCTTTGTCCACCTCCCTGGGTGCCTCCTCATTGAAATACTAAACTTTATTGCCCCCTTGGCGCGCGTAACGGGAATCAAGAAGTGGTCCTGTTGGTGTTTTGGAGTGTGAACCAATCAGTGCTTGAGCCCTGCGCTGTGCCGCGTCATCAGTCGCTGGGCAGTAAAAAAATTCCTGCCCAGCAACTGATGACGCAGTGCATTGTAGATAGCGCAGATTTGTTCACACTCCATCGGACCGATACAGACACTTCATGCTTCCAGTGGGGCCCGTCAAGAGGAATAAAGTGTAATATTTTAGTGCGGAGGCACCAGGGAGGCGGATAGAGGGCTGTCCACACTGCTGGACCTGTCAGCTATGCCACCATAGCTGCGGCTTGGTGGCATTGAATGTGATGACAGGTCAGCTTTAAGCCTTTTTTTCAGTACTGAAGATAAGCAGTTAAAAGTCTCTTAAATCAGCCTTTATTTGCTTATTTCAGCAACCTTGACGTCCAACCACAAAATATATCAATAAAGTCACAAAAGCTATTTTCAAGTCAATGCTTCAGACAGTTTTCACAATCTTGAAGAAAAAAAAAAAAAAAAGCAAAAACTTTGTTAAACCCATCTTTCCAGGCCTGTTTCAGCATCTTTGAGCGTATAAACACTGCATATGTCCAGGAAATCAATGCAGATATTTTCAAATTAATAGTTCAAACTGTTATCGCTATATTAATGAAAAGCCGTCATATAGAGACAATAAACAGCCTATACTGACTTATTGCAGCGCTATTGAATGCAGAATTACCAAGCTGTAAAAGGAAATTACTTAGCCTATTTGACGCTGTAATATAAATGTACATATAGGTATTCATTTATTATGGAGCTTAGGTGCCCACAAGTTTTTAAAGATATTTTTTCAAACAAAGCTGCAAAATTATTTAGCCTCTGTAAATATAATATTTCACATTGAATTACCATGGAGGTGAATAATTCTATTCATATTATTATGGGAAATTCATCAAATGTGGTACTGGGCATGACTATTTGGGATAAATATATATGTTCTTAAAATAATGATAAAATATGTTCCTGGGCATGTGTATTTGTGATATTTCACCCATAATCCCCATACAGAACAATAATTATACTCATATTCCTATCAGAAGTAGATGAAGTATGTTCCTGGGCATGTGTATTTGTGATATTTCACCCATAATCCCCATACAGAACAATAATTATACCCATATTCCTATCAGAAGTAGATGAAATATGTTCCTGGGCATGTGTATTTGTGATATTTCACCCATAATCCCCATACAGAACAATAATTATACTCATATTCCTATCAGAAGTAGATGAAGTATGTTCCTGGGCATGTGTATTTGTGATATTTCACCCATAATCCCCATACAGATCAATAGATATACCTATATTCCTATCAGAAGTAGATGAAGTATGTTCCTGGGCATGTGTATTTGTGATATTTCACCCATAATCCCCATACAGAACAATAATTATACTCATATTCCTATCAGAAGTAGATGAAGTATGTTCCTGGGCATGTGTATTTGTGATATTTCACCCATAATCCCCATACAGAACAATAGATATACCCATATTCCTATTAGAAGTAGATGAAGTATGTTCCTGAGCATGTGTATTTGTGATATTTCACCCATAATCCCCATACAGATCAATAGATATACCCATATTCCTATCAGAAGTAGATGAAGTATGTTCCTGGGCATGTGTATTTGTGATATTTCACCCATAATCCCCATACAGAACAATAGATATACCCATATTCCTATCAGAAGTAGATGAAATATGTTCCTGGGCATGTGTATTTGTGATATTTCACCCATAATCCCCATACAGAACAATAGATATACCCATATTCCTATTAGAAGTAGATGAAGTATGTTCCTGGGCATGTGTATTTGTGATATTTTACCTATAATCCCCATACAGAACAATAGTTATACCCATATTCCTATCAGAAGTAGATGAAGTATGTTCCTGGGCATGTGTATTTGTGATATTTCACCCATAATCCCCATACAGAACAATAGATATACCCATATTCCTATTGGAAGTAGATGAAATATGTTCCTGAGCATGTGTATTTGTGATATTTCACCCATAATCCCCATACAGAACAATAGATATACCCATATTCCTATCAGAAGTAGATGAAATATGTTCCTGGGCATGTGTATTTGTGATATTTCACCCATAATCCCCATACAGAACAATAGATATACCCATATTCCTATCAGAAGTAGATGAAATATGTTCCTGGGCATGTGTATTTGTGATATTTCACCCATAATCCCCATACAGAACAATAGATATACCCATATTCCTATCAGAAGTAGATGAAGTATGTTCCTGGGCATGTGTATTTGTGATATTTCACCCATAATCCCCATACAGAACAATAGATATACCCATATTCCTATCAGAAGTAGATGAAATATGTTCCTGAGCATGTGTATTTGTGATATTTCACCCATAATCCCCATACAGAACAATAGATATACCCATATTCCTATCAGAAGTAGATGAAGTATGTTCCTGGGCATGTGTATTTGTGATATTTTACCTATAATCCCCATACAGAACAATAGTTATACCCATATTCCTATTAGAAGTAGATGAAGTATGTTCCTGAGCATGTGTATTTGTGATATTTCACCCATAATCCCCATACAGATCAATAGATATACCCATATTCCTATCAGAAGTAGATGAAGTATGTTCCTGGGCATGTGTATTTGTGATATTTCACCCATAATCCCCATACAGAACAATAGATATACCCATATTCCTATCAGAAGTAGATGAAATATGTTCCTGGGCATGTGTATTTGTGATATTTCACCCATAATCCCCATACAGAACAATAGATATACCCATATTCCTATTAGAAGTAGATGAAGTATGTTCCTGGGCATGTGTATTTGTGATATTTTACCTATAATCCCCATACAGAACAATAGATATACCCATATTCCTATCAGAAGTAGATGAAGTATGTTCCTGGGCATGTGTATTTGTGATATTTTACCTATAATCCCCATACAGAACAATAGATATACCCATATTCCTATTAGAAGTAGATGAAGTATGTTCCTGGGCATGTGTATTTGTGATATTTTACCTATAATCCCCATACAGAACAATAATTATACCCATATTCCTATCAGAAGTAGATGAAGTATGTTCCTGGGCATGTGTATTTGTGATATTTCACCCATAATCCCCATACAGAACAATAGATATACCCATATTCCTATCAGAAGTAGATGAAGTATGTTCCTGGGCATGTGTATTTGTGATATTTCACCCATAATCCCCATACAGAACAATAGATATACCCATATTCCTATCAGAAGTAGATGAAATATGTTCCTGAGCATGTGTATTTGTGATATTTCACCCATAATCCCCATACAGAACAATAGATATACCCATATTCCTATCAGAAGTAGATGAAGTATGTTCCTGGGCATGTGTATTTGTGATATTTCACCTATAATCCCCATACAGAACAATAGATATACCCATATTCCTATCAGAAGTAGATGAAATATGTTCCTGGGCATGTGTATTTGTGATATTTCACCCATAATCCCCATACAGAACAATAGATATACCCATATTCCTATTAGAAGTAGATGAAGTATGTTCCTGAGCATGTGTATTTGTGATATTTCACCCATAATCCCCATACAGAACAATAATTATACCCATATTCCCTTCTTGCTATATTACAAGAAGTCATTTCCTGGGCTGCATTTGTAAAATGTGCTGCCATCTAGTGGTGGAGTCTAGTATTGCAGCCCATCATCCCATCATCCCAATATGCAGTTTAGTCCGTCCCCTCATAATGAAGCCATAAGCTACCCCTCAACAGGCCAAAATATACAACTTTAAGGTGGCTGTAAATTGGATACAAATGTATTAATTAAAACAAATATCAATAAATATCATACATATTGTACTGTCTAATGGACAATTTTAATCATGGCACTAAATGCCAGTCTATACAATAAATGTGTATAGATGGAGTGAATAGAGATAACAAATAAACCTACTGATAGACAATAGACATCCATTCAGAACAAAATGTAGTGCCACTAAACCCACAATCCAAGTCTCCCGTTGATCTGGTGTGCAAGCACAACTCGCCATATGAGGGAACAAATACTCCCAATAACACATGGAAAGACCAATAAACCAGAGACCCACAGTGAAAGGGTGTAAAGCCCTGATATTGTAGGTACTGGATATTATACCAGCGAGACACTGGTGGTGCGGCCGAAAAAATTGAGGGGTGCCTGTAGAGATGCCCGACGCATGTCGCCACCGCAAGGTGGCTTCGTCAGGGGCTGAAGATGTAGTCTGCCAAGTATCCCTTCAGGGCCGGCGTCAGCACCCGGCACAGCGGGCAAATGCCGGGGCCCTGGGGAGAGAGGGGGGCCCACTTAGCTGTCATAGATACAGCTGGGAGAGCAGAGCAGGAGATAACATGCTCTCTCCCCCCACAAAGTCACTGCTGGCTGCGTTCTCTTAACCCCTATGTGCCAGCTCTGACACAAGCATCTTCTCACTCAGTCAGTGCAGCCAGGCAGGCACACATAGGGGTTAACAGAAGGCAGCCAGTGTGACATTGTGGGCGGAGAGAGCACGTTCTCTGCTCTCCCCCCTGGGTGGCTGCAGACAGTGCTGAAGTTTATCAGGCAGATTCCGAGGAGCTCCGTCCTACCAGTGCCTGAGTGCAAAGGTATCTTGCAGTTGTGGCTCAGTCTGCTGCTGTCTGTCTCCGCTGCCTAAAAATGTGGGTGATGTCTGGAGGAGCAGCTGGTGGGGTGCAGCCTGTAGCCACCCAGCTCTCCCAGAATACATGCATGCTGCACCAAACCTGCACCAGTGGGGTAGGAAGAAGCTTAACCCCATCCCATCTGTATGAAGGTTATTGCTGAACCTTAAAGATAACAATCCGACCCGCATAAATGGGGTTAACCAGATGCCAGGAGGGAGGGGAGCTGCTGCCATGGATAAAACTGAGCTGTGGGCTGTACGTTGGGGCCCCGTGGCCCCAGGCTTGTGACTGGAGGGACTCTGCCCAGTGCTGGCATGTGGGTGATTTCTGCTCCGGAGTCTCAGCTTCTCTCCTCCAGGTCACACTGTGCAGTCACAGCAACATTGGTTGTCTCTGTCCAGGTCCCAGCAGCTGCCACTGCTCCCACCAAGGACATGGCATCACTTAACCCTTCCCCTGCAGCCACCGGCAACAAATCCACATTATTCCTTGATTAAATCAGGTTCCAACCCAATAGAGGAGCAGACATTTCCTGCTGCCATTAGGGTCCGGGAGGGGGTGACATTGGCTGCCCTGCTACTCTGTAGTGGGGGGTGACAAGTGTAACATGGGGTAACGATGACGGAGAAATGCACAGGATAATAGTGAGCGCGACAGAGGGCAGTGTATGGTATGGAGCAGTCAGGGGGCGGGCTGCAGGATCCCCCCATACTGTACATGACTGCTCGGGACAGGGAGGCGTTTAATGAGCTTCTAATGACAGGGCACTAATTGGGTCATTAGGGTTTGTGGAAAGGATTCAGCATCAGGTCCCTCATTAATTCCCGAGCCGCCTGTTACTTTGTAGCACAGATCTGTTGGGGCCGCAAAACCAAACAACGTTGTTTATGTAGAAAAGTCTTTGTTTCATAGAAAAACTCAAAACAGAAAAGCACCTCTCCTGTATATATACACTGCACAGCACCTTTCCTCCTGTATATATACACTGCACAGCACCTCTCCTGTATATATACACTGCACAGCACCTTTCCTCCTGTATATATACACTGCAGAATCTACAATAGCTGTCACTCATGTAAGAAGTGAAATCTGGCATTGTACTATACATTTCTCTGCCGTATCTGTGCATCATAAATCAGGGTATGTGTTAAAGGGGGGGGCCCACTGAGACTCTTTCGCCCGGGGCCCTCGAAAACCTGGAGCCGGCCCTGTATCCCTTAAATATACATTTTAATCTAAACAATGAGGCGCAACTGCGGCGATTACCTATTATCCCGCATGTGCTTGTGGGCGGAGGTACAGGTTTCCGGAGCTCTGAGGAATAGCGTGTGTGGTTCACCCGTTTCTGACTACAATACTTCTGGGGTAGTGAGAACGCTTAACTGCGCATGATCACCACGGACCTATACACTGCGCTTGCGCAGTGAGAGGAACGCTCGCTGTGGTAACGTACAATGCTATAAACACAAATATGAAGCCGAAAAACGTAGATCCAAGGGTTCCTTAGCAATGGATTAAACACAAACAGCATAGATGTGGAAAATACCACTGCGATATAACATTGCCTGAACACCAGAAAAATAAATAAACATGTTATTATCAAGTTTCAATTTAACTTCTAAGGCGCAGCTGCGAGGATTATCTGATGCTCAGCATATGCTTAGAGGCGAGATGCAAGCTTCCAGAGCGCTATGGGATAGCATGTATAATTCACCCATAGTGTGAACATAGAAGTTCTCAGGGATAGTAAAAGCGCAATCACCGCCGATATATAAAGCGCTTGCGCAGTGATAAAACTCTCACTATCGTAAGCTCCGATACTTAAACACATGCAGGAAACTGAGATACACACATGAAACGGTTCCAAAATAACGGACTGAACAGAAGCAACATTGAAAATAGGATTGAATATAAATGCAAGGAACTAGAGGCTACCACTGCAATATAAAACTGCCCGGGCAGCAGAAGAATATATGTATTTATTGTCACCGAAGCGTATTTACAGTGACACAACCTATACTGGACTATAGCACAGAAGCTTCTAGTATAGATTTGATGCAGAATCAAAAGACACAAATATACCTGTAATCACGCACATGTTGACAATATATAGATATTGTCAACACCTAAATGTAAGTACAAACTCGCTTAGGCTTCCAAGGGTGCAATGCAAGCTTTGGCAAGCACGCATGTTCATGCATAGGTTTGATGTGGAATACATGCCAGTGTTGGACCCTGTCAAATAAACTTGAGAGGGTAAGTGAAAGGAATAATAATAATAAAAAAAAATCACTGTTGTTCTGACTGAAACTCCTTCGAACTGAGGATAGCCAAGTCCTTACAAGCTCAGCATACCACTCTTTGTGTTATACTGTGTTGATGTCCTAATTTATACATATATGCACAGCATAGGCAATATGCAAAGAGCATAGGGCAACAAGCCAAATCACCGACCGCCCCCCCCCCCCACCCGGGGACGAGATGGTAATAGAAATTGTTAAACTGCCCCAAATATACACTGTGCGAAGAATACTCACATTGCATATTGACCCATCAGTAAATTAAATCCAGACACACTTATTCAACATAGTGAAGCTACATGGTTTTAAAGGACTGAACTCAATCCCAGAAATTAAAATGAAGAGCACGTAATCCATCGAACGTGCATATACAACCCCTGGCAAAAATTATGGAATCACCGGCCTTGGATGATGTTCATTCAGTTGTTTATTTTTGTACAAAAAAAGCAGATCACAGACATGGCATAAAACTAAAGTCATTTCAAATGGCAACTTTCTGGCTTTAAGAAACGCTAAAAGAAATCAAGAACAAAAAATGTTATAGTCAGTAATGGTTACTTTTTTTTAACCAAGCATAGGGGAAAAATTATGGAATCACTCAATTCTGAGGAAAAAATGATGGAATCACCCTGTAAATTTTCATACCCAAAAATAACACCTGCATCAAATTAGATCTGCTCGTTAGTCTGCATCTAAAAAGGAGTGATCACACCTTGGAGAGCTGTTGCACCAACTGGACTGACATGAATCATGGCTCCAACAGGAGATGTCAATTGAAACAATGGAGAGGATTATCAAACTCTTAAAAGAGGGTAAATTGTCGGGGTCGTCACGACAATATCCTTCCTTCACCAGTCATTCCAAATCAGAATAAGAGCATTGGTACTGGATAAGAATGAGTCAGACAAAATGCTGGTTCAAACTCAGTGCATGCTCGTATGTCTACAAGGTGTAGCAACATCACAGCAACTGACTTTATTTCCTAATACACAACATTATATGATCTATTGGGTGAAGGTGTGCAGAGGGCGGGGTTAGGCGGGGCTTAAGCAATATATCTAGTATTCAGTCTTTCTGGTTGGTCCTGACGTCATCTGATGGATCCTCCTGTCTCCACGTCACTTTAAGTTTCGACTTCAACAGAAATGATACTTGGCTTCTGGAATGTGAAACTTGCTTCTCATCAGAAGCAGAATTAGGGCAAAGGTGAATACTGGCAGCCATGTTAAATACAGTTACATTTGCATTAGCAAGCGAAGGGAAAAAAAACTTATTGTTTCACAGCATAAGAATATAAAAGTACAAAAGTGTATAAAGAAAATATATTTTCACCTTGACAATCCCCCCTAAACACTAAGGTTTTTTTTTCCCCTAGAAGAAAGATCCTTTGAGACTGTCCATGTGATGGGGAAAGGGGAGGTGGATTTCTTCATCCAGACACCTCAGAAGCTCTCCCCTTGCGAGAGGCCACCAGGCAGCTGAACCCTTCACTAGCTTCACATGGAGTTCTCCCGCTGTCCCTAAACTAAATCTCTTAGCATCATCTGAGAGTAGAGGGTATTGTCTAACTTCTTGAGGGGGACATACTTAGGGATCTCCCCTGGATCAGTGCCATCGCACTCTGGTGGGTCTACTTCTTGGATGAGGAAGGTGCCAGTCGGAGTTGCCTCAGCAATAACCTTTTTATACAGGGGAATAACACAACAGAGAATTATTGATCCAACTACAAGGAGAGCAATCAGTACTAGACAAGCTTGTTGAAGGAATCCTTTGAGCCCACCCAACCAGCCGGAAAAGAAAGATGTATCTACTCCAGCATTAGTTTTTAATTCTGCTGCTAACCCATTTATCTTTTTAAGAGCTGTCATGGTCTTTCCATTTACCCCAGAGTTCTGAGGGATATAGGTACAACATTCCTCTCCCACCATCCCACAGACCCCTCCTTTCTCACTAAGATCATATCAAGGGCTAATCGGTTTTGGAGAGTCATTCTAGTGTTAGGGCCCAATTCCTCAACTATACCCTGGAAAGCATCACAGGTAAAATTGACAAACCTTTGTTTACTGTAATGTATATAATTGATCCAATCAACATTTTTGTTAATCTGCACCTGTGGGATTATGGAAGCAAGGCCAGCATAGATCTGGTTCTGGGCTTTAAATTGGTCAGGCACCCCCCTTGGCACTCCAATAGCATCAACATATACTAATGGATCTTCTTCATAACTCATGTGGAGCTGATCAAGACTTCTCCTCTTTCTGGTATATTCATCAGGTGTCTCTGGATCCCAAGGTAAAATCTTGAACTGCATAGCTAGTTTAACAAGGGTGCACTGACCTGTCCAGGTATTAGGCAACCTAGGACGGAGCTTACCATCTCCACATAACCAATAAATGTTGTACATGTACTGTGTATGATTAGCTAGCAAGTCAGTATCTAGGGAACTGTTCTCTTTGCAGAAACCTGTCTCGAAGACCCCTACTGGTGTACCTGTAGTGTCGTGGGAATTATAGCAGGTATAATTATCAGCTAATACGGTTATCCCTCCTGGGACCTTTAGTTTAGGTGCTTCATGAATTAGTGGGACATAGTCTGAGCAATCAGTGGACTTGAGACCCTTCAACAGATTCATAACACAAGCAGTGGTATTGTCATCAGGAAAAAACAATGCATGTGTGTATAGATGTGCATTTGCTGCAGCACAAGCAATACATCCTACAGAGATATTCTGAACTCTTTCATTGTATCTTACCCATTCTAACCATAAATTTTTCCTTGGGGCTGTTTGTGTTTCTATGGAGAAAACTTCTTGCCAACTGAGACCTGGAATGGGGATTACTTCGTTAACTATATTTTGCAAACGTTTACCTGGGCCTATTTTAGCTGTAGTGGTAATGGGGGCCTTGGTTGGTCTGAAGCTAATATCCTGGAGCTGTATATGGCCTAAATTCCCATAGTATCCACTACCAAATACACTATGAAAATACCTCCCCAATACAAACGTCTGCAGGTCAGCTGATTGGGGGCTTTCAAGATTTAGGAGGAGGGGGTGACAGTTTCTACCCCATGTACAGCCCCTAGGTGGTTGTAGAAGGGCTGTTAGATGCATTCTCCCACGAAGACTCCTACCCATCCCATCCTTAGGGGATATGGCTTCGCTAGGTCTATATCCCCAATCATCCCCCGTATTCCAGGCAGCATCTGACCAATAATAACAATTATTATTGTTATCTCTGGTAACACATATATAAAACTGGATAATTCCCTCTACCACCCGTTGAGTCTCGGGGCACTTGACTACATCGCAGAAATCAAATCTCCAGATATTTACTGGGGCCGTTAGATTTACCCAGAGAATAGTGGCACCGGAATTCTTATTTACAATAGGGGCCGAAGAGGTAGGGGCGAGGATGGCCCCCATTCCCAGGACCACAAACAATAGCAACATCTCCCCTCAATCACTGCTGTGACTAAGTGCTGGTTTGGTCTCTTTTACAGTGTGAAGCGTGGATCCAGGTGCTCTTTCCTTCAAGTTTTACTGCAGTGGGGGTAACCAAGATCACCGTGTAGGGTCCTTCAAATCTTGGCTGGAGACAATCTCTGCGCACAAACTTTTTCACATACACCAGGTCTCCTGGCATAAAGTCATGGACCACGTCACCTGTGGATTCTGGAAGAGAAGCAGAGACTGTAGGGTGGGTGTTAGACAGTTCTTTAGACAATGCAATCACAAATTGTACAACTTTATCATTTGTCCCTGACAACTCTTGGGGCCTAATATCTCCTATCTTAGGTGGAGCACCAAAAAGAATTTCAAAAGGAGTCAAGCCGTGTTTCCCCTGTGGGGTGTGTCTGATGTGGTATAAGACCACGGGGAGCAAATCTGGCCATGGGAGTGGGTGGTCCTGGCTCATTTTAAGCAACTGGGTCTTAATTGTAGAGTTCATTCTCTCAACTTTGGCTGAACTGGAGGGGTGACTAGGGGTGTGTAGGCCCAAAGCAGTCCCTAACATGTGCCACAGTTCCTCGTAGACATTAGCAGTGAAGGCTGGGCCCTGATCCGATTCAATGACTTCAGGGATTCCAAATCTGCACGAAATTTCAGTGATGAGCTTCTTAGCTGTAGTCTTGGCAGTCATGTTGGTCACTGGGTAGGCTTCAGGCCATCCGGAAAACATATCCACAGCCACCAGGGCGTACTCATACTTTCCTGACTTGGGCATTTGAATATGATCAACTTGGATCCTCTGCCAAGGGTAGTCTGGTTTGGCAAGATGCTGAAGTGGCACCTTAGCGGTGGCTGTTGGATTACAGGTGGCACAAACTGGGCAGGCTCTTGAGTAAGCTGTAACAGTGGTAGAGATTCCTGGGGCCCAATAAAGCTTCTTGATACAAGCTAGAGCTTGGTTCTTTCCTCGATGAGTCGATCCATGAGCCCATGCTGCAATGGCTGGGTACATTCTTTTGGGTAGACAGGGTTTCCCATCTACTCTGTAGAGTCTGGGAAATAGGTGTTGTCCGGCAGACCTACGATTTCCATGAATGGCTCCTGCAGCTTCCCACTGTCGTTTTTCTTCTTTAGAAATCAACTTTTGTTCTTCCCATAATCTTTCTTCAGGTGGTCGCGCTGGCTTCCAGACAGATCCGGTGGCAGGGTATTCCATTTCCATGTCTTCTATCAACTCTTTCTTCTTCCTCCGGGCTTCAGGCTAGGCTTCAGACTTCTCAAAGTCTTGTTCTTCAACTTGTGCAGCTTCCGTGGTTGCCTGTTCCTTTGTTTGTGCTCTGGTAAGTACAGGCATCACAGATGTAGGGGTGTCTTCCCAGTAGAGTTTTTCTGGTGTTGTTTCTTCCTCTTCCCACTTTGCTGAGACATTCTTCATGGCAGCAGCTTTGGCAGCTTGGTCTGCTAGGTGGTTTCCTCTAGTCTCCTTCGAATCAACTTTCCCATGGGCTTTAACCTTGATCACCGCAATCTGTACGGGTAGCTCCAAAGCCTTCATCAGGGCTTTAATCCTCAGTGCATGTTTAACAGGGGTTCCTGTAGCCGTAATGAACCCTCGGGACTTCCACAGGAATCCAAAGTCGTGACAGATTTCATAGCCATATCTTGAGTCGGTGTAGACGTTGGCCGTTTTCCCCTCTGCTAGATAACATGCTTGTTGTAGGGCCACAAGTTCGGCTTCTTGAGCGGACAGGTGAGGTGGTAAAGCTTCGGCCAGAAGGACTTCTGTTTCAGTGGTGACAGCATATCCAGTGTGGAACTTGCCATAAGAGTCTGCAAATCGGGATCCATCAGTCCACAGTTGCAAATCAGGACTGGGAAGTTCTTGAGTTACCACATTCTGTGGTGCAGAAATTTCTTGTTCCAGTGCTTTTACACAGTCATGTGGGTCACCAGGTGACCTCCATTCCTCAGACATCCAGTCGGGTATCTCCCCCCTAGAATGTGGAAGCAAAGTGGCCGGGTTGATGGTAGTACATTTTTGGAAGGTGATGTTGGAGGGTAGAAGTAGAGAGCACTGAAGTCTGAGATGTCTTTGACTCGTCAGATGCTTGGAAGATGTTTGTTGGAGGACAACCGAGAGATCATGTCCAGCTTGAATGATCAAATCATGGCCAAGTGCTATGTCAGCAGACTTGTCCAGGAGAACATGGGCCGCATGTACAGCCTTGAGGCAGGATGGAGCTGTTCTGGCAACAGGATCCAGTCTGGCTGAGTAGTAGGCCAGAGGGCGGAAGCGGTCAGCATGTTTCTGAGCTAGCACACCGGAGGCATGTCCTTCAGACTCCGAAACAAAGAGGTGTAACGGCTGAGTGTAGTCAGGGAGACCCAGAGCAGGGGCACTGACAACAGCTTCCTTGAGAGCCTGAAAACAGTCCTTTTGCTGAGCATAGATGTACGGGTTTTCAGCATGATACCAATCTGGCCCCCCAGCCTTGAGGCAGTCATACAAGGGTTACATGAGTCTTGAGGCATCCGGAATCCACTGTCTGCAGTAGGTAATGAGTCCTAAGAAAGATTGCATAGCAGAGTAAGTTTTCGGATAAGGAATGTCCTCGATGGCATGCTTTCTGTCCTCGGTGAGGTGTCTTGAGCCTTGAGAGATACAGTGTCCGAGGAAGACAACCTTTTCTTTGCACCACTGGACCTTGGCCTTTGAGACTTTGCAGTTAGCAGAGTGAAGGAAGAGGAGCAAGGACTCAGAAGCAGCAGACAGATTTTCCTCAGTTCCACAGAGGAGTAGGTCAACATACTGGAGAAGCGTGACATGAAGATTCCCCAATATCCATGGGTCCAGCATCATCTTCATAGCCTGAGTGAACTGGTTAGGGGAGTTCTGAGCGCCCTGTGGTGTCCTTGTCCAGGTCAGCTGAGACCCTTGGAACGTGAAGGCAAATAAGAACTGTGAGTCTTCATGAAGGGGGACACTGAAGAAGGCGTTGGCCAGATCAATGACGGTGAAGAGTGTTGCTGAAGCAGGCACTTGGGAGAGCAAGGTGTTTGGGTTGGGTACCACAGGGGTTTCCAATATGGTGGCTGAATTGACTGCTCTGAGGTCCTGAACGAGTCTGTACCTTGGAGAGTTGCCACGGGCTGTCTTCTTCTTTACCGGAAACAGGGGTGTGTTACAAGGTGAAACACACCTGATCAGCACTCCAGAACGTAGGAGGGAGGTAATCTGAACTCCAAGGCTTTGTTCTTGAGCAGCCTTGAGTGGATATTGAGGTAACCTGGGGTACGGGTGCCCAGGTTTAAGGTGGACTTTCACTGGAGGCACTTTGAGCAGACCCACGTCTTCAGGTCCAGTTGACCACAAAGCTGCAGGTAGGTCAGGCAAATCCGGGGTAGGTGTCGGTTGCAGAGTCATCATCATCAAAGGGAAGGCCTTGAGGACACAACGATCTTCAGTGCCTTGCTGTGAGGCAGGGTCTTGTAACTGCAGTTCCATCCCTTGATCACCGAAGGTGATGGTAGCACAAAGCCTTTGAAGGAGGTCAGCTCCCAGAAGGTTGACAGGACAGGTTTCAGACACCAGAAACTTGGCAAAGACACCAGAGAAAGGGCCAGCTGGGACAGGAACAGTAAGTGGTGATGAGGTTTGTTGACCTTCAACTCTAATACACGTGAGGAAATCTGAAGACAGGGAGATAGTAGGAGGCAGCTGAGATGAAGAGATAACAGAGGTGGCCGCCCCAGTGTCCACTAGAAACTTGAGAGGTTGATTGTCCACTTCCAGGGTAACTGTACCGCAAGATGAAGAGGTACGAGTGGCAGGAAAGGTGGGCACCGGTTGGCCTGAACTTCATGAGCGTGGAGAAGGGAGTCTCTGATAATGTTCTCTGTGGGGGCAATCTCTTCTTATGTGGTCAGGGCTGCCACACTCCCAACACAGAAGTCTCCCGTGATCATCACGATCCGGTCTGTCCCTGTAGTTTCGGCCCTGGGGCCTTCTCGGCCCCGCAGGCGGCGGTCCATACCGACCCTGGGCCTGGTACATCATAACAGGTACTTCTGGGGCTTCTGCCATATACATGGTTGATTTCTTCTTGCCTTTGTCCTTCTGTGCTTCTTTTTCTGCTTCTTTTTCTTCCCTTTTTCTTCCCTTTGAAGCATTTTCTGATAACTCTTCACAATAGTGAGGGCCTGTTTTAGAGGACCATCAGATAATTCGGGCCGAAGCTTCATGACCCTATCCTTCAGTGGATCTTCCAGACCATCAATGAACGCACGGACCAACAAGGCTGCTTGTGTCTTTACATGGACTGAATATTTCAATATTCAAACTGCATATTTAGCCTGGCACTATATTTCTCCACAGCTTCACCAGGTTCTTGTTGTATGTCCTGTATTGATCCTGCTTAGTCAGAGAGACGGTCCTGAGCCCACTTTGTGAGTTGTGCCATAAACTCTTCTCCAGACTTGAACTTGTTGAGGGGTCCCGCCTTAGTGGAGTCTAATTCTTTCATGATGGTGGGAAGAAAATATTCGGAGGCTCTGATTGAGGTAATGCCTGATAGATCAGACCATGTAGCCCCGTAGATGCTCCTAGTCTGTTCTAGCTTCCTCACATACTGCATGGGAAATTTATCCGGGTCTGGTAACTTGTTGACAATCGCATCAATCTGTACCGGAGTGAAGGGTTTGTACTTCAGCTTCAGCCTTCTTCTCCGTCACGCGTCACTACCTCATCTTTCGGGGCAGTTGGGGGCGCTGTGGGTGTTGTCCCATCCATAGGCTTTATACCTGTGTGCATTAGCGGTACCATGTATTCAGCTACCAAGGGCATGATGCCATCTATTCCAGACTCATGATAACAGACAATCCTGACTTCCTGCAAATCAAGGTTTGGGGTTGATTGTAGGCAATCTTTGATAACTTCAACGTGTTCCTTCATACAGGGGCCCAGTGGGTATCCGGAGAGTCCTGAAGATATCAACGGTATAGCCAAGGTTCTACGAGGAAGTGTGTTTTTATCTAGCTGTCCTGCAAAGGTGAGCACTGTACGCAAGGCAGTCTGCAATATTGTACGGCAGTGCTCGGGTGTCTTGTAATCATATATGGGACCTGCAGTGTGTAACACTATATCACAGGGTAAATTTCCTCCTCGGGTAGCCATAGTGTCTCCTGACTGCAAGGAGCCGTGAGTGGTAAGGTAGGCCTGACACTCTTGGGTTATGACTGGGCCTCCCTTGTTAGCTATCTGTTGGGCCAAACCACCTCTATGTGACAGGGAAGAGTTGGCTGGGTTCACTATGGCTCCTACCTGGTGGTTAATTATGTCCCCATACCCCACTGTGAAAAGAACCTGGGAGCCCTGAGGTGTGATATAGTAACGTGAATGACAGGGAAACCAGATCTCTGGGGCTTGTGGTAACTTAAGGGACTTGTTAAGAGGGGTAGGTCGTGGGCCTTTTTCGGGCCGGGGGGATTCAAACGGACCCAACAGCGGTGGCGGGGTAGGAGGAGTTGTAGCGGCCTGATTGTCTGGATCTTCCGATTCTTCATCACCCTCGATAACCTGGCGTCTCATACGCATTGCGGACTGGAAAGGGCATCGAGGGAGAATGGGCCCTGCCCAGGTGTGTTTACAAATATCACAGTGGGTTGCACCGGAAGACTAGGCCCGGAGGCCGAGGTGGAAGCGGGAACAATGGAGGTGGAAACAGTATCGGCCGATGCTGGAAGTTTTTCAGGAGGGGGTGGTCCTTGATAGTACTCGCCGGAAGATGTCACCAGTGGATATAACGGCTGGGGAGGAGTTCCAGGTGCACCAAGATGGCCGCCGGTGGAAGTGTGGCGTGCCCCACTTCCGTCCGTGACCTGGGCGGAGCCCCAAGGACGGCCCGCCCCGCACACGCGACAGGTTGTCACCCAAGACGGATTCTGCACATCACAAACAGGACACACCCACTGCTCTGGAGATATCGTGCCGCCGCCATTATAGGGCGGTGGCTGGGACTGCGTATTCATCAGCGGTGGCGCGGCGGCCATTTTACAATCTACAAGATTACAATTCGGAGGCATTTTATAACCAAACATGGGCTCTGCATCTTCTGAGCCTCCCTCTCCATCAACCTCTTTCCATCCCTCGTTCTTTAAACCTCGCGCAACTCGCAGATGAGCTTGCGCTTGTTCTAACAATCCTTTATCTTTCAACATGCCCTTTTTGTTCTCTATGAGATGGTGCCATGTAGACGGCTGCAATCTCCCTGACGAGGGTAATCCTACATGCTTGTACAACCTCTCAACATTCCTGACTGCCTTCTTCCCCTCCCGTGACTCTACTATTGTCTTGACTTCCACAGCATCCTCACTTAACTTGTGGGGCACGGACTTCTTCTTTAAGAGACGCAACATGACTCACAGAATACTACGCCCTTCTGCAGCAGGCCGCTGACAACGACAACAACACTGTGTCCTAAACACGGAACCTCGCGTTCGACGTGTTATGAATAAAGAGCCTCGCGCTCAATATTTTTCCCTAACCTGAACACCAGTGATTACAGTCTGCCCTGTCACGATATTCTAAACGTCGGGAGGCGGTCTCCTAGTGAGAGCCCTCCACAGAAATACAGGTGGTCCCCTCTCGGGACATCTTAATTACCTAGTTGGTACAATATCACAGAGGCTGCGTCTCCTATTCCTTCCTCTAAGCCGTCCCCAATCCACAAACTTCTCAATCTTTCACTCTATCACTACTAGAAAACACCGAATGATATCCCTAATAGGGTCATGAAGGAGACCATAAATAATACCAAAAAAAGAACCTTCACAAAAAGACCAAAAAATAAAAAATGTATATAAACTTTATTGAAACTCACATAAAAAACATAAATACTGGGACAGTGACCACTAGTGCAGCAAAACACAGTGGGGCCCACATAAGAACCAACCTCACAAGAGCAGTATGGCAATCAGAGTAACAGGCTAGATATAACCATAAAGTATTATATAAATGTCCATCGTATACACAAAAGCATGTAATAAAACTCAATATATAAATATACGTAGATATAAGTAAACGAATAGCACCTAAATCATAGCGCTCCAAAATACATGACATGAGTACACAATAGCCTAAACGTGTGTATAGACAATACTGCAGATGATGTTAAATATGCGTATAGTTACCAGGAGGAGGAACTGGGGGACCCACCACACCCGACGCGCGTTTCGCACTGAAATGCTTCATCCAAGGGGTCGAAGCAATATATTTATATATTGAGTTTTATTACATGCTTTTGTGTATACCATGGACATTTATATAATACTTTATGGTTATATCTAGCCTGTTACTCTGATTGCCATACTGCTCTTGTGAGGTTGGTTCTTATGTGGGCCCCACTGTGTTTTGCTGCACTAGTGGTCACTGTCCCAGTATTTATGTTTTTTATGTGAGTTTCAATAAAGTTTATATACATTTTTTATTTTTTGGTCTTTTTGTGAAGGTTCTTTTTTCGGTATTATCTATCACTACTAGGCAATAGTCATGGGTAGGGTGGTTGAATGGAGTACAATGACCGGTGGAGGAGGTGCGGTGTACACGAGGACGCGCAGAGTGCGACGTCTCTCAGTTGCTGGTTCGAAGCGTGACAACGGGATCGCGTTCGGTCTCACCACTCGACCGGTCACTCCCCAGACCCAAGGAGACCACAGACTAACCAATAACGGCTGAAACACTAGCAAGTGTGACACATACAGAGTGTATGATCTCCACTTACCGTGTTTGGAGGGTGATCAGTCCTCGAGGTCAGCCACTACGGGTGTCGTCCACGGACGTCCAGGCATGGGTCCAGGGGGTCTCGGATCGTGGGCCACGCCCCACGTTGGTTGCGCCAAATTGTTGGGGTCGTCACGACAATATCCTTCCTTCACCAGTCATTCCAAATCAGAATAAGAGCATTGGTACCGGATAAGAATGAGTCAGACAAAATGCTGGTTCAAACTCAGTGCATGCTCATATGTCTACAAGGTGTAGCAACGTCACAGCAACTGACTTTATTTCCTAATACACAACATTATATGATCTATTGGGGGAAGGGGTGCAGAGGGCGGGGTTAGGCGGGGTTTAAGCAATATATCTAGTATTCAGTCTTTCTGGTTGGTCCTGACGTCATCTGATGGATCCTCCTGTCTCCACGTCACTTTAAGTTTCGACTTCAACAGAAATGATACTTGGCTTCTGGAATGTGAAACTTGCTTCTCATCAAAAGCAGAATTAGGGCAAAGGTGAATACTGGCAGCCATGTTAAATACAGTTACATTTGCATTAGCAAGCGAAGGGAAAAAAAACTTATTGTTTCACAGCATAAGAATATAAAAGTACAAAAGTGTATAAAGAAAATATATTTTCACCTTGACAAAATCATCACGCAATGTTGCAAAAGATGTTGGTTGTTCACAGTCAGCTGTGTCTAAAATCTGGACCAAATACAAACAACATGGGAAGGTTGTTAAAGGCAAACATACTGGTAGACCAAGGAAGACATCAAAGCATCAAGACCGGAAACTTAAAGCAATATGTTTCCAAAACAGGAAATGCACAACAAAACAAATGAGGAACGAATGGGTGGAAACTGGAGTCAACGTCTGTGACCGAACTGTAAGAAAACGCCTAAAGGAAATTGGATTTACATTCAGAAAAGTTAAACGAAAGCCATCATTAGCACCTAAACAGAAAAAAACACGGTTACAATGGGCTAATGAAAAACAATCATGGACTGTGGACGACTGGATGAAAGTCATATTCAGTGATGAATCACGAATCTGCATTGGGCCAGTTGATGATGCTGGAACTTTAGTTTGGTGCCGTTCCAATGAGATTCATAAAGATGACTGCCTGAAGAGAACATGCAAATTTCCACAGTCATTGATGATATGGGGCTGCATGTCAGGTAAAGGCACTGGGGGGATGGCTGTCATTACATCTTCAATAAATGCACAAGTTTATGTTGATATTTTGGACACTTTTCTTATCCCATCAATTGAAAGGATGTTTGGAGATGATGAAATCATTTTTCAAGATGATAATGCATCCTGCCATAGAGCAAAAACTGTTAAAACATTCCTTGAAAAAAGACATAAGGTCAATGTCATGGCCTGCAAATAGTCCGGATCTCAATCCAATTGAAAATCTTTGGTGGAAGCTGAAGAAAATGGTCCATGACAAGGCTCCAACCTGCAAAGCTGATCTGGCAACAGCAATCAGAGAAAGTTGGAGCCAGATTGATGAAGAGTACTGTTTGACACTCATTAAGTCCAGGCCTCAGAGACTGCAAGTTGTTATAAAAGCCAGAGGTGGTGCAACAAAATACTAGTGATGTTTTGGAGTGTTTTTTTTTGGTTGTTTTTCATGATTCCATAATTTTTTCCTCAGAATTGAGTGATTCCATAATTTTTTCCCTATGCTTGGTTAAAAAATTAACCATTACTGACTACCACATGTTTGGTCTTGATTTCTTTTAGTGTTTTTTAAAGCCAGAAAGTTGCCATTTGAAATGACTTTAGTTTTGTGCCATGTCTGTGATTTGCTTTTTTTCTACAAAATTAAACAACTGGAAGAACATCCCCCAAGGCCGGTGATTCCATAATTTTTGCCAGGGTTTGTATTATCAAGAGAAGTGTAGAGTATTAAATAAATCAATGCAGTGTTATAAAAATTCAACCAGTACCCTAAGTAATAGTTCACTCAAATATCATGAAGGGTTCTCCTAATGGGAAATTGAAATATTTTGTGCTGGGAAAGTATGTACAGTATATTCCTCAGTCGCATTGATCTCTACAGGTTCCCCAAACATAAAGTATACCACAAAAAACGGGGAGAAAGGTTAATTTGATTTATTTAGATCCCAGCTGAAAAAAAGGGGAGAGAGCTGGGGAACCCCATAACACATCTCCACAGGCTCACCTATCAACCATATCGGTAGATACACATACCAAAAAATAGGACACAGCCATTACACAGTACAAAGCAGACGCAGATTTACAAGATTATCTCAGCACAGAAACATTTTATTTAATCACATTTAATTGTAGAAATTATTATTCCAAGATCTATTAATTAAAATTAACTTTTTTTCCTGAGAAAACCCCTTTAATTTGTGTAGCTCAACACAGGCATTCATTTCAGTAAGAACGCTAAGGGTATGTTCCCACGGTCAGGAATCGGCAGCCCTTTGAACGCAGCACATGTCACATAGTTACAAAGTTATTAAGGTTGAAGGAAGACTATAAGTCCATCTAGTTCAACCCATAGCCTAACCTAACATGCCCTAACATGTTGATCCAGAGGAAGGCAAAAAAAAAAACCATGTGGCAAAGAGTAAGCTCCACATTGGAGAAAAAAAATTCCTTCCCGACTCCACATACGGCAATCAGAATAGTTCCCTGGATCAGCGCCCTATCAAGGAATCTAGTGTATATACCCTGTAACATTATACTTTTCAAGAAAGGCATCCAGCCCCTCTTAAATTTAAGTAATGAATCACTCATTACAACATCATACGGCAGAGAGTTCCATAGTCTCACTGCTCTTACAGTAAAGAATCCGCGTCTGTTATTATGCTTTAACCTTCTTTCCTCCAGACGTAGAGGATGCCCCCTTGTCCCTGTTTCAGGTCTATGATTAAAAAGATCATCAGAAAGGTCTTTGTACTGTCCCTTCATGTATTTATACATTAAAATAAGATCACCCCTTAGTCTTCGTTTTTCCGAACTAAATAGCCCTAAGTGTAATAACCTATCTTGGTATTGCAGACCCCCCAGTCCTCTAATAACCTTGGTCGCTCTTCTCTGCACCCGCTCCAGTTCAGCTATGTATTTCTTATACACCGGAGACAAGAACTGTGCACAGTATTCTAAGTGTGGTCGAACTAGTGACTTGTATAGAGGTAAAATTATGTTCTGCTCATGAGCATCTATGCCTCTTTTAATGCATCCCATTATTTTATTTGCCTTTGTAGCAGCTGCCTGACACTGGCCACTGAATATGAGTTTGTCATCCACCCATACACCCAGGTCTTTTTCATTGACGGTTTTGCCCAGAGTTTTAGAATTAAGCACATAATTATACATCTTATTACTTTTACCCAAGTGCATGACCTTACATTTATCTCCATTAAAGCTCATTTGCCATTTATCAGCCCAAGCTTCTAGTTTACATAAATCATCCTGTAATATAAAATTGTCCTCCTCTGTATTGATTACCCTGCAGAGTTTAGTGTCATCTGCAAATATTGAAATTCTACTCTGAATGCCCCCTACAAGGTCATTAATAAATATGTTAAAAAGAAGAGGGCCCAATACTGACCCCTGTGGTACCCCACTGCTAACCGCGACCCAGTCCGAGTGTGCTCCATTAATAACCCCCCTTTGTTTCCTATCCCTGAGCCAGCTCTCAACCCACTTGCACATATTTTCCCCTATCCCCATTATTCTCATTTTATGTATCAACCTTTTGTGTGGCACCGTATGAAAAGCTTTTGAAAAGTCCATATACACTACGTCCACTGGGTTCCCTTGGTCCAATCCGGAACTCTTCATAGAAACTGATCAAATTAGTCTGACATGAACGGTCCCTAGTAAACCCGTGCTGATACTGGGTCATGAGGTTATTCCTCTTCAGATACTCCAGTATAGCATCCCTTAGAATGCCCTCCAGGATTTTACCCACAGTAGAGGTTAAGCTTACTGGCCTATAATTTCCGAGTTCAGTTTTTGTCCCCTTTTTGAATATTGGCACCACATTTGCTATACGCCAGTCCTGTGGTACAGACCCTGTTATTATGGAGTCTTTGTCTGCTCAGTCCAAAGCGCTGCCGGCTTTTGAACGCAAGTGATTCTGCAAGTGTTCATTGAACTTCAGGCTGCTGTTTTTAGGCTGGGGGAGGCCTATATCAATGGCCCCTTACCGGCCTGAGAATAGCAGCCCCAGCTGTGAGCTTTAGCAAGGCTGGTTGTCAAAAAAGGGGGGACCCCACGCTGTTTTTTTAAATTATTTAAATAATTTCAAAAACAGCGTGGGGACCCCTTTATTATTGATAACCAACCTTGCTGAAGCTGACGGTTGCAGCCCCCAGCTGTAAATTTTGCCTGGTTGGTTCAAGAAAATAGGGGGGAACCCACGACGGGTTTTTCATTCATTTATTTTGTTATATCGCAGGCGGCGGCTGAGGAATATCCCGATCATCGGCTCCTGCTGTCACTGTTATTAGCGGCAGCATGTGTTGGATGATGGGAGTAAGAGTCCCAAAAGCCCCCAACTGCTGTCATCCTTCTGACTTTAACCCCTTAGTGACAGAGCCAATTTGGTACTTAATGACCGAGCCAATTTTTGCAATTCTGACCACTGTCACTTTATGAGGTTATAACTCTGGAACGCTTCAACGGATCCCGCTGATTCTGAGATTGTTTTTTCGTGACATATTGTACTTCATGTTAGTGGTAACATTTCTTCGATATTACTTGCGATTATTTATGAAAAAAACGGAAATATGGCGAAAATTTTTAAAATTTTGCAATTTTCAAACTTTGTATTTTTATGCCCTTAAATCAGAGAGATATGTCACGAAAAATAGTTAATAAATAACATTTCCCACATGTCTACTTTACATCAGCACAATTTTGGAAACAAAATTTTTTTTTGTTAGGGAGTTATAAGGGTTAAAAGTTGACCAGCAATTTCTCATTTTTACAACACCATTTTTTATTAGGGACCACATCACATTTGAAGTCATTTTGAGGGGTCTATATGATAGAAAATAATGAAGTGTGACACCATTCTAAAAACTACACCCCTCAAGGTTCTCAAAACCACATTCAAGAAGTTTATTAACCCTTTACGTGCTTCACAGGAACTGAAACAATGTGGAAGGAAAAAATGAACATTTAACTTTTTTTTGCAAACATCTTAATTCAGAACCATTTTTTTTATTTTCACAAGTGTAAAAACAGAAATGTAACCATAAATTTTGTTATGCAATTTCTCCTGAATACGCCAATACCCCATATGTGGGGGTAAACCACTGTTAGGGCGCACCGCAGAACTTAGAAGTGAAGGAGCGCCGTTTTACTTTTTCAATGTTGAATTGGCTGGAATTGAGATTGGATGCCATGTCGCGTTTGGAGAGCCCCTGATGTGCCTAAACAGTGGAAACCCCCCACAAGTGACACCATTTTGGAAACTAGACCCCTTAAGGAACTTATCTAGATGTGTGGTGAGCACTTTGAACCCCCAAGTGCTTCACAGAAGTTTATAACGTAGAGCCGTGAAAATAAAAAAATCGCTTTTGTTTACACAAAAATGATCTTTTTGCCCACAAATTCTTATTTTCACAAGGGTAACAGGAGAAATTAGACCACAAAAGTTGTTGTGCGATTTCTCCTGAATACGTCGATACCCCATATGTGAGGGTAAACCACTGTTAGGGCGCACCGCAGAGCTTGGAAGTGAAGGAGCGCCGTTTTACTTTTTCAATGTAGAATTGGCTGGAATTGAGATTGGACGCCATGTCGCGTTTGGAGAGCCCCTGATGTGCCTAAACAGTGGAAACCCCCCACAAGTGACACCATTTTGGAAACTAGACCCCTTAAGGAACTTATCTAGATGTGTGGCGAGCACTTTGAACCCCCATGTGCTCCACAGAAGTTTATAACGTAGAGCCGTGAAAAAAAAAAATCGAATTTTTTCTACAAAAATGATCTTTTTGCCCACAAATTTTTATTTTCACAAGGGTAACAGGAGAAATTAGACCACAAAAGTTGTTGTGCAATTTCTCCTGAGTACGCTGATACCCAATATGTGGGGGTAAACCACTGTTAGGGCGCACCGCAGAGCTTGGAAGAGAAGGAGTGCCGTTTTACTTTTTCAATGTAGAATTGGCTGGAATTGAGATCGGACGCCATGTCGCGTTTGGAGAGCCCCTGATGTGCCTAAACAGTAGAAATCCCCCACAAGTGACCCCATTTTGGAAACTAGACCCCCCATGGAACTTATCTAGATGTGTGGTGAGAACCTTGAATGCCCAAGTGCTTCACAGAAGTTTATAATGCAGAGCCGTGAAAATAAAAAATATTTTTTTTTTCCACAAAAAAGATATTGTAGCCCCCAAGTTTTTATTTTTACAAGGGTAACAAGAGAAATTGGAACCCAAAAGTTGTTGTCCAATTTGTCTTGAGTATGCTGGTACCCCATATGTGGGGGTAAACCACTGTTTGGGCGCACGGCAGAGCTCGGAAGGAAGGAGCGCCGTTTTGGAATGCAGACTTTGATAGAATGGTCTGCGGGTATTATGTTGCATTTGCAGAGCCCCTGATGTACCTAACCAGTAGAAACCCTCCACAAGTGACCCCATTTTGGAAACTAGACCCCCCAAGGAACTTATCTAGATGTGTGGTGAGAACTTTGAATGCCCAAGTGCTTCACAGAAGTTTAGAATGCAGAGTCGTGAAAATAAAAAATATTTTTTTTTTTCACAAAAAAGATTTTGTAGCCCCCAAGTTTTTATTTTCACAAGGGTAACAGGAGAAATTGGACTGCAATAGTTGTTGTCCAATTTATCCCGAGTACGCTGATGTGCCATATGTGGGGGTAAACCACTGTTTGGGCGCACGGCAGAGCTCGGAAGGGAAGGAGCGCCTTTTTGGAATGCAGACTTTGATAGAATGGTCTGTGGGCATTATGTTGCGATTGCAGAGCCCCTGATATACCTAAACTGTAGTAACCCCCCACAAGTGACCCCATTTTGGAAACTAGACCCCCCAAGGAACTTATCTAGATGTGTGGTGAGAACTTTGAATGCCCAAGTGCTTCACAGAAGTTTAGAATGCAGAGTCGTGAAAATAAAAAATATTTTTTTTTTCACAAAAAAGATTTTGTAGCCCCCAAGTTTTTATTTTCACAAGGGTAACAAGAGAAATTGGACCCCAGAAGTTGTTGTCCAATTTATCCCGAGTACGCTGATGCCCCATATGTGGGGGTAACCCACTGTTTGGGCGCACGGCAGAGCTCAGAAGGGAGGGAGCACCATTTGACTTTTTGAGCGCAAAATTGGCTGTCGTGTTTGGAGACCCCCTGATGTACCTAAACAGTGGAAACCCCCCAATTCTAGCTCCAACCCCTAACCCTAATCCCAACCTGATCCATAATCCTAATCACTAACCCTAACCATAATCACAACCCTTACCCCAAAACAACCCTAATGTCAACCCTAACCATAACCCTAATCAAAACCCTAAATCCAACACACCCCTAATCCTAATCTCAACCCTAACCTCAAACCTAACCCTAATCCCAATACACCCCTAATCACAACCCTAACCTTAACCCTAATCCCAAACCTAACCCTAATCCCAAGCGTAACCCTAATGCCAACCCTAACCCTAATACCAACCCTAATCCAAACCCTAAACCTAATCCCAGCTCTAACCCTAACTTTAGCCCCAACCCTAGCCCTAACTTTAGCCCAAACCCTAACCCTAGCCCTAAGGCTACTTTCACACTTGCGTTGTTTGGCATTCCGTCGCAATCCGTCGTTTTGGACAAGAAACGGATCCTGCAAATGTGCCCGCAAGATGCGTTTTTTGCCCATAGTATTGCCGACGGATCGTGACGGATGGCCACACGTCGCGTCCGTCGTGCACTGGATCAGTTGTGTTTTGGCGGAGCGTCGGCACAAAAAAACGTTCAATGAAACTTTTTTTGTACGTCGCATCCGCCATTTCTGACCGCGCATGCGTGGCCGTAACTCCGCCCCCTCCTCCCCAGGACATAGATTGGGCAGCGGATGCGTTGAAAAACTACAGCTGCTGCCCACGTTGTGCACAATTTTCACAACGTGCGTCGGTATGTCGGGCCGACGCATTGCGACGGCCCCGTACCGACGTAAGTGTGAAAGAAGCCTAACCCTAAATTTAGCCCCAACCCTAACCCTAAATTTAGCCCCAACCCTAACCCTAAATTTAGCCCCAACCCTACCCCTAACCTAACCCCTAACCTAACCCTACCCCTAACCTAACCCTAGCCGTAACCCTACCCCTAACCTTACCCCTAACCTAACCCTAGCCGTAACCCTACCCCTAACCTAACCCTACCCTACCCCTACCCTACCCCTAACCCTACCCCTACCCCTAACCCTAATTTTAGCCCTAACCGCTGTTCTCCTGCCGGCCGGCAGATGGAGACAGATGGCGGGCGCACTGGGCATGCGTCCGCCATGTTCTTCTGCCGGCGGCCAGGAGGAGCAGCAAGAGGATCCAGGGACCTAGGTGAGTATGCTAGGGTCCCCGAATCCCCCTATTTCTCTGTCCTCTGATGTGCGATCACATCAGAGGACAGAGAATTACACTTTACTTTTTTTTTTTTTTTTTTTTTGCGGTCGCCGGTAAACAGTTAATTACCAGCGATCGCAAAACAGGGGTCGCTAAAACCGACCCCCGATCATGCTCTTTGGGGTCTCGGCTACCCCAGGCAGCCGAGACCCCAAAGATTCTCCCGGTGCCGGCCGGCGGGCGCACTGCGCATGCGCCCGCCATTTTGAAGATGGCGGCGCCCACCGGGAGACACGAGGAGCATCGGGGGAGCTAGGTGAGTATTGGGGGGCCATCTGGGACCCCTTTTCTCTGTCCTCCGATGTGCGATCACATCGGAGGACAGAGAAATTAAAAAGAGATCGCTTTTTTTTTTTTTTTTTTGCGCGATCGCCGGTAAACGGTTAATTACCGGCGATCGCAAATGCGGGGAGGGTTAAAAACCCCCCGAATCATGTTCTCTGGGGTCTCGGCTACCCTCGGCAGCCGAGACCCCGGAGAAAATCGGCCTGTGGGGGGCGCTATACACTTTTTCCACAGCGCCGTTAATTAACGGCGCTGTGGTTTAAGTACCCTTAGCGGCCGCCGTTAAAAGGCGTATCGGCGGTCGCTAAGGGGTTAATATAACTCTCATCATTCTTCTCTGCCTGCGCTGATCGCCGGCAGAGCAGAGGAGGATGATGAGAGCCGTCTTCAGCACCAGCTGCTGGGGAACAGCGCTTATTGTAGTGCTTCTTCCCCAGCGGCTGTCCGTGTGGTACTGATGCGGCACACGGTTGCAACACATATTACACACACGGACATCTCAAATATCATTTTTTCTGGTACTGGAAATAAATGGACTTGTGATATTGGCCTAAATACAATAAGTCTAATGGTCACTACTCCATGCTGCTTCTCCTGGATCTCTTTGCTGCATTTGACACTGTGGATCACCAGCTCCTCCTCACTATGCTCCGTTACATCGGCCTCATGGAAACATTCTCTCCTGGTTCTCCTCCTACCTCTCTGTCCGCTCCTTCACTGTATCTTTTGCTGGCTCCTCTTCCCCGTAGTGTTGAGGTTCCAAGGATCAGTCCTAGGCCCCTTCCTCTTCTCCTTATACACTGCCCCTATTGGACAATCAGTAGATTTAGTTTTCAGTACCGTCTCTATGCTGATGACACCCATGCTGATGCACAGTCTCCTGTCTAGAGATGGGCGGATACCTGGATGTTCGGGTCTGGTAGCTTCAGCCGAACAGATACAAAAAGTTTGGGTTCGGGAACCAGGACAGTACCGGACCCAGACCCCAGTCAATTGAGCGAGGGGCCCGAACATCCAGTGTTTGCCACACTGCCATGTGCATGACCGCCTGTTACACCACTGCCGGCTGTTGTTTCAGGATTCCGCAGATAATATTGGAAATACACGAATAACTGGGAGCAAATGGTTCACGCTGAAATGCTGATTTCAGTTTACAGATGTGTATAAAATCTGCACCGTGTGAACACGGCCTATAAAATCTGCACCGTGTGAACACGGCCTATAAAATCTGCACCGTGTGAACACGGCCTATAAAATAGTTCTTGTGTAGGATAAGGGAATGTCCCATTGGGCTCAGGCTGTCCAGACCACGGAGAGCATTGCTCCTGGGGCTGGGGGGCACTCAGGCGGCTTATAGGGGCGCTCAGAGATAATGGCGCAACACTTGGTGTTACCATGGTTGCACTTGAGAAGGTAACGCGTCCTACGGCTTTAGAAGCAGGGTTGAAGGGCAGGGAAGCATTACCCGCCATATCAGGACTGACTGCCATTTTTCTGACACAAGGGACAGTTCAACTTCTCACAGGAAAATCCCGAAACCCGCAAGTCACGTGACTGCTCCCCGCAGTTGTAAACACGAGTGAGGTCCTGCCAGGAGATAACATGGCCGCCGCCTGCCTGACGTGCGGTGACTCCTCCCACTCTCCCTTCATTCAAGGCTTAGATCCCGCAAGGACGTCCAGTCAGTGCTGTGCTGGCCGCACTATCGCCAGTGACGTGCGCCCGCCGCTGGTGCCGAGAGCGGACGGGCGGCTGAAGTGTCACGTCCGGGGGTGCAGCCACCAGTCCCGGACCAGTGGGGGTATCGGGAGCGCCCCCTGCAACGCACACAGCCCGGGACCCCCGCACGGACATGGCGGCGCCGCTCGCACAGCTTGACGAGGACTGGCAGGACTTCTATGAGTTCCGTCCTCCGCCTTCTTCTCCCGGGACGAAGAACCGTCTGGATCATGTGAACTCCAACTCCCCCGGTCCGTGCCCCGGAGCTGATCCCCCCGTGGGCGGCCGGAGCTCCCTGGAGGACCTGACCGAGCTGGACAACAACTTCTCGGGGGACATCATGGGGGGCTTCAAGTCCATGGAGGATCTGGTCAACGACTTTGACGAGAAGCTGACGGTGTGTTTCCGCAATTACAGCACCGACACCGGCCACATAGCCCCGGTCCGGCCCATCACCGAGGACGGCGTCATGAAGGAGGACGAGTGAGTGCTGGGGGCAGCCCAACCTTATGGGGGCACCGGACGGACCGTGTGTGAGCGGGGGGCAGATACAGTGACCGGGGACAGTGACCTCATACAGCAGGAAGGGAGGGCGGGGATCACAGTGCTGTGTATACTGCCACATGGTGATAGCTCACAGTGCTGTATATACTGCCACATAGTGATAGCTCACAGTGCTGTATATACTGCCACATAGTGATAGCTCACAGTGCTGTATATACTGCCACATGGTGATAGCTCACAGTGCTGTATATACTGCCACATGGTGATGGCTCACGGTGCTGCGTATGCTGCCACATGGTGATGGCTCACGGTGCTGCGTATGCTGCCACATGGTGATGGCTCACGGTGCTGCGTATGCTGCCACATGGTGATGGCTCACGGTGCTGCGTATGCTGCCACATGGTGATGGCTCACGGTGCTGCGTATGCTGCCACATGGTGATGGCTCACGGTGCTGCGTATGCTGCCACATGGTGATGGCTCACGGTGCTGCGTATGCTGCCACATGGTGATGGCTCACGGTGCTGCGTATGCTGCCACATGGTGATGGCTCACGGTGCTGCGTATGCTGCCACATGGTGATGGCTCACGGTGCTGCGTATGCTGCCACATGGTGATGGCTCACGGTGCTGCGTATGCTGCCACATGGTGATGGCTCACGGTGCTGCGTATGCTGCCACATGGTGATGGCTCACGGTGCTGCGTATGCTGCCACATGGTGATGGCTCACGGTGCTGCGTATGCTGCCACATGGTGATGGCTCACGGTGCTGCGTATGCTGCCACATGGTGATGGCTCACGGTGCTGCGTATGCTGCCACATGGTGATGGCTCACGGTGCTGCGTATGCTGCCACATGGTGATGGCTCACGGTGCTGCGTATGCTGCCACATGGTGATGGCTCACGGTGCTGCGTATGCTGCCACATGGTGATGGCTCACGGTGCTGCGTATGCTGCCACATGGTGATGGCTCACGGTGCTGCGTATGCTGCCACATGGTGATGGCTCACGGTGCTGCGTATGCTGCCACATGGTGATGGCTCACGGTGCTGCGTATGCTGCCACATGGTGATGGCTCACGGTGCTGCGTATGCTGCCACATGGTGATGGCTCACGGTGCTGCGTATGCTGCCACATGGTGATGGCTCACGGTGCTGCGTATGCTGCCACATGGTGATGGCTCACGGTGCTGCGTATGCTGCCACATGGTGATGGCTCACGGTGCTGCGTATGCTGCCACATGGTGATGGCTCACGGTGCTGCGTATGCTGCCACATGGTGATGGCTCACGGTGCTGCGTATGCTGCCACATGGTGATGGCTCACGGTGCTGCGTATGCTGCCACATGGTGATGGCTCACGGTGCTGCGTATGCTGCCACATGGTGATGGCTCACGGTGCTGCGTATGCTGCCACATGGTGATGGCTCACGGTGCTGCGTATGCTGCCACATGGTGATGGCTCACGGTGCTGCGTATGCTGCCACATGGTGATGGCTCACGGTGCTGCGTATGCTGCCACATGGTGATGGCTCACGGTGCTGCGTATGCTGCCACATGGTGATGGCTCACGGTGCTGCGTATGCTGCCACATGGTGATGGCTCACGGTGCTGCGTATGCTGCCACATGGTGATGGCTCACGGTGCTGCGTATGCTGCCACATGGTGATGGCTCACGGTGCTGCGTATGCTGCCACATGGTGATGGCTCACGGTGCTGCGTATGCTGCCACATGGTGATGGCTCACGGTGCTGCGTATGCTGCCACATGGTGATGGCTCACGGTGCTGCGTATGCTGCCACATGGTGATAGCTCACGGTGCTGCGTATGCTGCCACATGGTGATGGCTCACGGTGCTGCGTATGCTGCCACATGGTGATGGCTCACGGTGCTGCGTATGCTGCCACATGGTGATAGCTCACGGTGCTGCGTATGCTGCCACATTGTGATGGCTCACGGTGCTGCGTATGCTGCCACATGGTGATGGCTCACGGTGCTGATTAAAAAAGGATCATGTCACTTCTTTTTGCAGATCTGCGTTTCTGCACCCATTCCATAATAGAAATCTGCAAGGGTAAAAAAAAAGGAAGAAATCTGCACAAAAATCTGTAACGTGTGCACATACGCAAATTCTGACCTGCGTTTTCTGCCTAGAAATTCAGAACCTGCTCAGAAAATTCCAGTAAAATCTGCAACGTGTGCACATAGCCTTAGTATCCTGATTACACAGGCTGACAATACTTAATGCACCGCTCCATCCTTTTTTTGTTTTGTTTTTTTGTTACCAGCGCCTGTTCAGAGCAAGCGCTGGTAAGCCTGCAGCCCTGCATGTCAGATCGCTGATCTGACACAGTGCTCTGCAAAGTGTCAGATCAGCGATCTGACCCTATAACATGATGCCTCCCCCGGGGCAATGTTATGAAGTAAAAAAATATATATATATTCACATGTGTAATAAAAAAAAAAAAAATTCCTAAATAAAGAAAAAAAAATATTGTTCCCATAAATACATTTCTTTATCTAAATAATAAAAAAGAGTACACATATTTTGTATCGCCGCGTCTGTAAAGACCCCGCCTATAAAACCGCTAGTTAACCCCTTCAGTGAACACGGTAAAAAAAGAGGCAAAAAGCAACGCTTTATTATCATACCGCCGAACAAAAAGTGGAATAACACACGATCAAAAAGACCGATATGAATAACCATGGTACCGCTGAAAACGTCATCTTGTCCCGCAAAAAATGAGCCGCCATACAGCATCATCAATGAAAGAATATAAGTTATAGTCCTCAGAATAAAGCGATGCATAAATAATTTTTTTTTCTATAAAATAATTTTTATCGTATGAAAGCGGCAAAACATAAAAAAAATGATATAAATGAGGTGTCGCTGTAATCGTACTGACCCGAAGAATAAAACTGCTTTATGAATTTTACCAAACGTAGAACGGTATAAACGCCTCACCCAAAAGAAATTCATGAATAGCTGGTTTTTGGTCATTCTGCCTCACAAGAATCGGAATAAAAAGCGATCAAAAAATGTCACGTGCCCGAAAATGTTACCGATAAAAACGTCAACTCGTCCCGCAAAAAACAAGACCTCACGTGACTCTGTGGACCAAAATATGGAAAAATTATAGCTCTCAAAATGTGGAAACGCAAAAACTATTTTTTGCAATAAAAAGCGTCTTTTAGTCTGTGACGGCGGCCAATCATAAAAATCCGCTAAAACCCCGCTATAAAAGTAAATCAAACCCCCCTTCATCACCCCCTTAGGGAAAAATAAATTAAAAAAATGTATTTATTTCCTTTTTCCCGTAGGGGTTAGGGGTAAGGTTAGGGGTGGGGCTAGGGTTAGGGTTTCAGTTATAATTGGGGGGGTTTCCACTGTTTCGGCACATCAGGGGCTCTCCAAACGCGACATGGCGTCCGATCTCAATTCCAGCCAATTCTGCGTTGAAAAAGTAAAACAGTGCTCCTTCCCTTCCGAGCTCTCCTGTGCGCCCAAACAGGGGTTTACCCCAACATATGGGGTATCAACGTACTCAGGACAAATTGGACAACAACTTTTGGGGTCCAATTTCTCTTGTTACCCTTGGGAAAATAAAAATTTGGGGGGCTAAAAAACCATTTTTCTGGGAAGAAAATGACTTATTTTCACGGCTCTGCGTTATATAAACTGTAGTGAAATACTTGGGGGTTCAAAGTTCTCACAACACATCTAGATAAGTTCCTTGGGGGGTCGTTTCCAATATGGGGTCACTTGTGGGGGGTTTCTACTGTTTAGGTACATTGGGGGCTCTGCAAACGCAATGTGACGCCTGCAGACCATTCCATCTAAGTCTGCATTCCAAATGGCGCTCCTTCCCTTTCAAGCTCTGCCATGTGCCCAAACGGTGGTTCCCCCCCCGCATATGGGGTATCCGCGTACTCAGGGCAAATTGCACAACAACTTTTGGGGTCCAATTTCTCCTGTTATCCTTGGGAAAATGCAAAACTGGGGGCTAAAATTTTTTTATTTTCATGGCTCTGCGTTATTAACTGTAGTGAAACACTTGGGGGTTCAAAGCTCTCACAACACATCTAGATAAGTTCCTTAGCTCTGCCATGCGCCCAAACAGTGGTTTACCCCCACATATGGGGTATCGGCGTACTCAGGACAAATTGCACAACAACTTTTGGGGTCCAATTTCTTCTGTTACCCTTGGGAAAATAAAAAATGGGGGGGCGAAAAGATCATTTTTGTGAAAAAATATGATTTTTTATTTTTACAACTCTGCATTATAAACTTCTGTGAAGAACTTGGTGGGTTAACATGCTCACCACACAACTAGATAAGTTTCTTAGGGGGTCTACTTTCCAAAATGGTGTCACTTGTGGGGGGTTTCAATGTTTAGGCACATCAAGGGCTCTCCAAACGCGACATGGCGTCCTATCTCAATTCCAGTCAATTTTGCATTGAAAAGTCAAATTGCGCTCCTTCCCTTCCGAGCTCTGCTGTGCGCCCAAACAGTGGTTTACCCCCACATATGGGGTATCTGCGTACTCAGGACAAATTGCACAACAACTTTTAGGGTCCTATTTCTCCTGTTACCCTTGGTGAAATAAAACAAATTGGAGCTGAAGTAAATTTTTTGTGAAAAAAGTGAAATGTTTATTTTTTTTTAAACATTCCAAAAATTTCTGTGAAACACCTGAAGGGTTAATAAACTTGTTGAATATGGTTTTGAGCACCATGAGATGTGCAGTTTTTAGAATGGTGTCACACTTGGTTATTTTCTATCATATAGACCCCTCAAAATGACTTCTAATGTGATGTAGTCCCTTAAAAAAAAAAAAAAAAAAAAGTGTTGTAAAAATGAGAAACTGCTGGTCAACTTTAACCCTTATAACTGCCTAAAGGTACCTTCACATTTAGCGACGCTGCAGCGATCTAGACAACGATCCCGATCGCTGCAGCGTCGCTGGAGAGCTGTCACACAGCTCTCCAGCGACCAACTATGCGAAGTCCCCTCGTAACCAGGGTAAACATCGGGTTACTAAGCGCAGGACCGCGCTTAGTAACCCGATGTTTACCCTGGTTACCAGCGTAAAAGTAAAAAAACAAACACTACATACTTACATTCCGGTGTCTGTCCCCGGGCGCTGTGCTTCTCTGCACTGACTGTGAGCGCCGGCTGGAAAAGCACAGCGGTGACGTCACCGCTGTGTTCTGCTTTCCGGCTGGCCGGCGCTCACAGTGCAGGGAAGCAGTGCCGAGGGACAGACATCGGAATGTAAGTATGTAGTGTTTTTTGTTTTTTTTTTTACATTTACACTGGTAACCAGGGTAAACATCGGGTTACTAAGCGCGGCCCTGCGCTTAGTAACCCGATGTTTAACCTGGTTACCAGTGAAGACATCGCTGAATCGGTGTCACACACACGCCGATTCAGCGATGTCTGCGGGAGTCCAGCGACGAAATAAAGTGCTGGCCTTCTAGCTCCGACCAACGATGTCACAGCAGGATCCTGATCGCTGCTGCGTGTCAAACACAACGATATCGCTATCCAGGAGGCTGCAACGTCATGGATCGCTAGCGATATCGTTGTGAAGTTGGTCAGTGTGAAGGTACCTTAACAAAAAAAAGTTTTGGTTCCAAAATTGTGCTGATGTAAAGTAGACATGTGGGAAATGTTACTTATTAAGTATTTTGTGTGACATATCTCTGTGATTAAAGGGCATAAAAATTCAAAGTAGGAAAATTGCGAAATTTTCCCCAAATTTCCGTTTTTTTCACAAATAAACGCAAGTCTTATCAAATAAATTTTACAACTATCATGAAGTACAATATGTCACGAGAAAACAGTGTCATAATCATCAGGATCCGTTGAAGCGTTCCAGAGTCATAACCTCATAAAGGGACAGTGGTCAAAATGGTAAAAATTGGCCCGGGCATTAACGTGCAAACCACCCTGTACTGTACATCCGCCTCCTATTGATTTGAATAGCAGGCGGAGGTGTAGTGCCAGGCCACGGCCACTATGAGAAGAAAGGCCAACTCCGCAATGGACTACTTTTGGCCGATACCGCTAACAGCTGATGAGCAGGTTCGGGTGTCGTATCCCATCGTCAGATATTGATGACCTATCCAGGTCATCAGTGAAAAAGTAGTGGACAACCTGTTTAATGATGCTCACTGAATGATCTGTCATAGATTGTGTTTGTTGGTTGCTCTTTTTCTCGGCAGCACGTGTTTTGTTTACACAGGACAATGTGCTGCCAAGAACAGTGATCCTTCGTGAAAACCAAAAAATTATTTCATTGGATGAACGAGCGGTTTGCATTGCTCATCAGGTGATAGACTGTATGATTGTGATTGTTCCCAGGAGCGCGTTCTCGATTTTTCAGTGTAATTGCACCTTTTACTTTTGCCTGTATTGTTATAATGCAGATAGTGGCCCCCCTTTAAGTAACGTTCTAGAGTTGTTAGGAGGGGGGTTAGGAGTAGTTGTCCTGGTCTCCTACAGACCATGCGAGCGTCCCTCCCTGCTTGGTGCAGTGCTGCTTTCCACATCCGTACTGCGGAGCGGCTGCTGACAGAGGTGTTTGCTGATCTCATTGATTACTCCTCTTCTCTGGGAGTTATATCACTGCTGAATGGCCGTGCTGGGAATTGTGGTCATATTGATTTTGCCTGTGGGAGAGACATGACCTTTCCCTATCATACAGTAGGGCACCTTCTTGTAATAGATTGATGGCTCCGGCAGGCTACTCCATACATTTCTTTTAACATAAAAAATTTCACTAATCCAATTTGGTCAGAAATCATTGCTAGAAAACATATACCCTGTGAATTTCCTTGCGCAAAATACATAGTTTAGAATTCTTATTCAATATTCACCCTTTTAAAGACCCAGTGTTTTTTCATGTTTGCACGTTTTGTATTTCCTCCTGTATTACTGTATGAGAACTTTTTTGTTTGTTTATTTTTGTGTGGGCTGAATGTTAGTTTTGAATGACACCATTCATTTAACCCTATGATGTAGACGGTAAATACACTACTCACAAAAAATTGGGGATGTTTGGCTTTTGGGTGAAATTTATGGAAAATTAAGTAGACACATGCAATGCCAATTTCCTAATCTCAAACAAGCCTAGAGCAGTGGTACAACTGCCCCCCCTCTCCCCTCCCAAAAAAAAAAAATGAATAAGAAAAATTAAATGTCAGAGTCTCCATAACTTGTCATGTGGCCTTCAGCATCAATTACACCTTGAGGATGATGGCTCGTGCTGGTCAAAAGTCGAGTTATTGTCTGCTGAGACTTGGCATCCAACTCTTCTTGAAGGGTTATTGAGGTTCTGGGGTACAGCGAAACAAGCCTCTACATTGATTTTTCTATGGGATTCAGCTCTGGAGAAATGCAGACCTCTCCATTTGAGGTCCCCCATTCTCCAACAGCAGTTCACTAATGATGCTATTTTGATGACCTTGAGCATCGTTGTCCATGAAAATTAAATTAGTTCTCTGTTCATGCAGAGGCACATTGACTGGATTAATGGTGTTCAAGTAGTACGGGCTTTTCACTGGATCAGTCACAAAGTGTAGGGCAGTTCTGTATTGACTAGATGCACCTGCCCACACTGTAACACCACCACCAAAGAGTTGTCTGGTGACAACCCTGGCTGATGCTCTCCTTGACATCTCCAACATCTTTAGCGGCCATCATTTCTTCTCTGTGTGAGTTGACTTTCATCAGTGAGCAGCACTGAGGCCCACTGGTCCCTCGTCCAGCATTGATGATGCCTTTGCCTGGTGGTGTGGTCAGGTACCCTTGCAGGTCTTCTAGCACACAGTACAATATATGGTCAAATTAATGGTGGTGTTCAAAAGTACAACTCGTCTCGCGGAAAAAAAAAAAATGCTGTCACATGGCCATATTGGTGGAAAAATGAAAAAGTTAAGGCTCTGGGGAAAAAAAGGGGAGCAAAAATGGAAAATCTCAAGGTCGTGAAGGGGTTAAGTGTGCATGAAAGCACTTTCAGTCAGTTTCGTGCACCTCTGAAAAAGAGACCAAACAGATTGGATTCCAGAATAACTGTTGCCTCGTTATAGTGAATGGATCTCTCGGGGATTTCATCTTAATCACATCATTGTGAAACGCCTCACAACCCTGATGTAAGCGCTCAGCACAGAGCGCAGGATAAAAGTGATCTAAAATGTTATATAAAATATTCCCAATAAAAGCTTCAACTCAATCCACAAAAAAAAAAAAAAAAAAAAAAACTCCCCACTTGGGTCCATCATCTGTCAATGGAAATCTATGGGGCTTGCACGTTACTGGTAGCACAAAGGTTTAGGAAAAGTGCTATCGCTCCTCGCCCCTCAAATGAAATCGGCAATTCTGCCCTTCCAAATACAGCTAACATAGAAAAAACTAAAAAAAGCACATACCATAAGATATACGGCCTTCTCAAAACCCTGTCTGATGACAAATGCACAACTAGCAGGATGCAGCAGGCCTCCACTGATAAAAAGCAAGGGGCAGCACAGGTGCAAACTACTGGTATAAACAGCGAACCCCCCCCCCACACTGCCTAGTAGAAAAAATGCACATTGATATAGCTTGCAAAGGACGCCAGTCACACAGGTAAGTGTGATGCACAGGGTCTGGTTTGCAGCCTATTAATGACCTCCCTGTATTAACAGGCGGGCTGCCCAGCACTATAGTATGCAGCACACAGGGATAGATGCCCCAATAAACCAAGCAAACAAAAAAAGGCCTGGCCACATCCTGCAAAAAAAGATCTGATCTAAAAAGTGCAAAAAATAATGCATATATGATAAATACATTAAATGAGGTATTGGTTAATATTTTGGCCAAAATAGATAAAGGGAACCTGTCACCCTGAAAATCGCGGGTGAGGTAAGCCCACCGGCATCAGGGGCTTATGTACAGCATTCTGTAATGCTGTAGATAAGCCCCCGATGTTACCTGAAAGAGGAGAAAAAGACGTTATACTCACCCAGGGCCGGTCCCGCTGCTGGTCCGGTCAAACGGGCGTCTCTGGTCCGCTGCGGCGCCTCCCATCTTCATTACAAGACGTCCTCTTCTGATCTTCAGCCATGGCTCCGGCGCAGGCGTACTTTGCTCTGCCCTCTTGAGGGCAGAGGATAGTACTGCAGTGCGCAGGCGCCGGAAAGGTCAGAGAGGCCCGGCGCCTGCGCACTGCAGTACTTTGTCTGCCCTCAACAGGGCAGAGCAAAGTACGCCTGCGCCGGAGCCGTGGCTGAAGATCAGAAGAGGACGTCTTGTAATGAAGATGGGAGGCGCCGCAGCGGACCAGAGACGCCCATCTGACCGAACCAGCAGCGGGACCGCCCCTGGGTGAGTATAATATAACGTCTTTTTCTCCTCTTTCAGGTAACATCGGGGGCTTATCTACAGCATTACAGAATGCTGCAGATAAGCCCCTGATGCCGGTGGGGTGACAGGTTCCCTATAAGCTCGCAACCCACGTCACGGGTCCTCATTACTTGGAGTCCTACCAATAATATAAAAAATTCAACTAACAGAAAAAACGAAAAAAACAAACCCTCATTTAATGTATTTATCATTTTTTTTTTTTTTTTTTTTTTTCTTCTACTAGGCATCCAACCTCTCCAGTGTCTGGTATTGTGGGGGTGGCTGTTTTTATCAGTAGTTTGCACCTGTGCTGCCCCTTGCCTTTTTCAGTGGAGGCCTGCTGCATCCTGCTAGGTGTGCATTTGTCATCAGGGCAGTCCTACACGTCCAGATAATTCCAGTACCGGAATTATCCGTGTGCCGTGCGTTTCTGTAGCACATCAGTGTGGCACACGAGCGGCACACGTGTGCCGCCCGTGTGCCCACTGGGTACCACACGCACCGTGCAGGAGACAGCGCTAAAGTTTAGTCCTGTCCCCTGCATCTGGTGCTGAAGCAGCCATTCATATCTTCTTTGCAGCAGCGTTTGCTGTAGAGCAGATATGAATATTCCTTTTTTTTTTTTTTTTTTGTTTCTCGTGTTTAAAATAAAGATCCATGTGCCAACCCCCTGTGCGCACACCCGCTGTTCTTAATACTCACCCGGCTCCCTTGCTGGCTGTCGCTGCTTCCTGTCCTGGCCGCACCTTCTACTGTATGAGCGGTCACGTGGGGCCGCTCATTTACAGTAATATGCGGCTCCACCCCTATGGCAGGTGGAGCCGCATATTCATGACTGTAATCGGCGGCCCCACGTGACCGCTCATACAGTAGAAGGTGCGGCCAGGACAGGAAGCAGCGCCAGCCAGCGAGGGAGTCGGGTGAGTATTTTAAGAACAGCGGGTGGGCGCACAGGGGGTAGGAGGGGGGTGGGCACATGGATCTTTATTTTAAACACGAGAAACAAAAAAAAAAAAAGGAATATTCATATCTACTTTACAGCAAACGCTGCTGCAAAGATGATATGAATGGCGGCTTCAGCACCAGTGGGGGGGGGACAGTGCTTACTGTAGCGCTGTCTCCTGCACTGCACACGGACCCACTGACTTTAATGGGTACGTGTAATCCGTGCGCTCCAACGAACACTGACATGTCTCCGTGTTTGGCACACTGAGACACGGTCCGCAAAAAATCAATGACCTCTGCACAGATGCATTGATTTCAATGTGTCTACGTGTTTCAGTGGCTACGGTACGTGAGGAAACTGTCACCTCACGTACCGGAGCCACTGACGTGGGAAACCGGCCTCAGACAGGGTTTTGGGAAGGCCATACCAAATCCAAATGCACCTGTCCCTTCTGCACCCCGCAGTGTACTTAAACTGCATTTATCATCCACATTTGTCATTTCTGTAGTGATGAGAGCCTGCTTAATTTACAGGGGTCCATGTCTCCACAAGCATGAGCTGTGCACAATGTACAGTTGTGGCCAAAAGTATTGACACCCCTGCAATTCTGTCAGATAATACTCAGTTTCTTCCTGAAAATGATGGCAATCACAAATTCTTTGGTATTATCTTCTTTTAATTTGTCTTAAATGAAAAACAAATGCTAGCACGAAAACAGGATTCAAAGATCCTCCAAAAATTCAGAAAAATAGCAAAAAGGGCAGGAGATGCTTACCTGCCTAAGCAGGTAAGCATCTCCTGCCCTTTTTGCTATTTTTTTAAAAATGAAAAACACAAAAGAGAATGAAGCAAAAAGCAAAACATTGATCATTTCACACAAAACTCCAAAATTGGGCCAGACAAAAGTATTGGCACCCTTAGCCTAATACTTGATTGCACAACCTTTAGCCAAAATAACTGTGACCAACCGCTCCCGGTAACCATCAATGCGTTTCTTACAATGCTCTGCTGGAATTTTAGACCATTCTTCTATGGCAAACTGCTCCAGGTCCCTGATATTTGAAGGGTGCCTTCTCCAAACTGCCATTTTTAGATCTCTCCACAGGTGTTTTATGGGATTCAGGTCTGGACTCAAGGCTGGCCACCTTAGAAGTCTCCAGTGCTTTCTCTCAAACCATTTTCTAGTGCTTTTTGAAGTGTGTTTTGTGTCATTGTCCTGCTGAAAGACCCATGACCTCTGAGGGAGACCCAGCTTTCTCACACTGGGCCCTACATTATCCTGCAAAATTTGTTGGTAGTCTCCACACTTCATAATGCCATGCACGGTCAAGCAGTCCAGTGCCAGAGGCAGCAAAGCAACCCCAAAACATCAGGGAACCTCCGCCATGTTTGACTGTAGGGACCGTGTTCTTTTCTTTGAATGCCTCTTTTTTTTTTTTTTTTTTTTTTTTTTCTTCTGTAAACTCTGTTGATGCCTTTGCCCAAAAAGCTCTACTTTTGTCTCATATGACCAGAGAACATTCTTCCAAAACGTTTTAGGCTTTTTCAGGTAAGTTTTGGCAAACTCCAGCCTGGCTTTTTTATGTCTCCGGGTAAGAAGTGGGGTCTTCCTGGGTCTCCTACCATACAGTCCCTTTTCATTCGGATGCTGACGGATAGTACGGGTTGATACTGTTGTACCCTCGGACTGCAGGGCAGCTTGAACTTGTTTGGATGTTAGTCGAGGTTCTTTATCCAACATCCGCACAATCTTGCTTTGAAATCTCTTGTCAATTTTTCTTTTCCGTCCACATCTAGGGAGGTTAGCCACAGTGCCATGGGCTTTAAACTTCTTGATGACACTGCGCACGGTAGACACAGGAACATTCAGGTCTTTGGAGATGGACTTGTAGCCTTGAGATTGCTCATGCTTCCTCCCAATTTGGTTTCTCAAGTCCTCAGACAGTTCTTTGGTCTTCTTTGTTTTCTCTATGCTCAATGTGGTACACACAAGGACACAGGACAGAGGTTGAGTCAACTTTAATCCATGTCAACTGGCTGCAAGTGTGATTTAGTTATTGCCAACACCTGTTAGGTGCCACAGGTAAGTTACAGGTGCTGTTATTTACACAAATTAGAGAAGCATCACATGATTTTTCGAACAGTGCCAATATTTTTGTCCACCTTTTTATGTTTGGTGTGGAATTATATCCAATTTGGCTTTAGGACAATTCTTTTTTGTGTTTTTTCATTTAAGACAAATTAAATGAAGATAATAACAAAGAATTTGTGATTGCAATCCTTTTCAGGAAGAAAATTGCAGGGGTGTCAATACTTTTGGCCACAACTGTATGGGCTTTACAACATACTGAGCACTACATTGTATGGGCACTAAACTGGCAGATTTGCAGTTTTCACTCGGCAACATTCACTACTTTGTTTCTGCCAATAACCCATGGAGTCAAAATAGTCATTACATTAGTAGAGAAGTTTCCAGAGGGGTGTAATTTCCAAAATGGGGTCACTTGATGGGGAATTCTACTTTTCTGGCACTTAAAGTTCTGCATGTGGAGTCAACAAACTATCCTACGATAATTTGTTCTACAACAGTCAAATAGCGCTCCTTCCCTTCTAAGTCTTAGCTTGTGGCTAAGCAGTACTGTCCAGCCACATATGGGGTACTACCACGTTCAGCATTAATTGTTTGACAAATTTTGGGGCCATTTTTACCCACTTTTGCCTTATCACTATATAGAATCTGTGGCTAAAACAAGATTTTATATTTTTTTGTGGCAAAATTTGTTTTTTTCTTCACCGCTCATAATAATGTCAGAATGACGCACAGAGACATATCCACGTACAACGCATGTCCCTGCGTACCCAATGTTAAAGATAGGTATGCAGGATGTATGCGGAAGTAGGTGGAGCGAAGGAAAGAAGTCTGCAGCACCACACTGCAGACTCGAACGCTAATGTGAACTTAGCCTAACTGATTTAAGAATATCAAAATTGAAAGATGGAAAATTGTGAAAATTTTCACCAAAATTCAGGCATTTTTCACAAATGAGCACAAAAAAAAATCAACCTAAATTTATCATTGTTACGAGAAAACCCGTCTCGGAATCAGTGGGATCCGTTGAAGTGTTCCAGAGTTATTACCACAGTGACAGTGGTCAGAATTGTAAAAATTGGCCTGGCCAGTAAGATGAAAATGGACTGGGAGGTGAAGGGGGTTAATAAAGCAGTTATCCAGCCTCACGGGGTCCAGCTTTAGTAATCTACCACTGATCTAGTCTGTGTTTTGGCTCCAATGGTGACATCATGGTGACATGTCCTCTACCTCGGATGAGACAGAGTCCAGTGGCCGCAGCCAAAGCACTGAGATCAGAGCAGCGACTGCAGGTGTGCACCGCCATATCATGCCAGCCATTTTCTCCTTGAAAGTGAGTGAAGAGGTGGTTGTGTTTTCTCTAAATCCATGTATGGACCATAAAATATAACAGTCTGGACCTAGTATAAGGCTTCATTCATACGGCCATTATTTATATGCTTGTCCTGTCTCATGTCTTTCACGGATAAATCACAGCTCTTTAATGGCACATATAAAAGTGACAACATAGTTGATGAGGTCAAAGGTTTACTGCTCCGTTACGGGAGTTTCCAGGAAGCAGATTGTGTTTTTCAACTTTATTTAGAGATACCACAATATCTAACTGTATATTAGAGTATAGAGTCCCAGTAGTTTTCACATTTTTCAGCATGGGCCCTTTCATTTTTGTGCATGGACATTTGGAGAGTTTTCCTTCATGGACAGCACCCATGCATGCCATTCTTCTGCAGTGTATGCCATATTGTCATGAGGTACTCACCCCAGTTTGACTTTTTACTTTTTTAGCATCTTCTTTGAACTAGCATGTCTTTATTCAACCCTTCTCATCAGAAGACTCTTTACTTCAGGTGATAACTTCTGTGGTCGTCCTGGACGTCTCTGTGAGATGGTTGCAGTTCTGTTTTTGTATCACTTCTGTTACAGTATTATGGCTGATAAGTAAAATTTGCTGATCTTCACATTTTCTTGTGTAAAGAGATAATATTCTTTCTCGGGCCTTGTGACATTTCTCTTCCATGGGGTGCTATTGCTGACAGAATTAAATTACCTATGTCTGAGTAATTAGACTTGGCTGTGGTTAAATTCTTGTTACCGTATATACTAGAGTATAAGCCGAGATTTTCAGCCCATTTTTTTGGGGCTGAAAGTCCCCCCCCTCTCGGCTTATACTCGAGTCATATACCGGGAGGTCAGCAGGGGAGGGGGAGCGGGGGCTGTGTAGTTATACTTACCTGCTGCGGTGCGGTCCCTGCGGTCCCTGGCTTCCCCGGCGCTGCAGATTCTTCCTGTACTGAGTGGTCACATGGCACCGCTCATTACAGAAATGAATAGGCGGCTCCACCTCCCATAGAGGAGGAGCCGCATATTCATTGCTGTAAATGATCGGTAACTGTGACCGCTCAATACAGGAAGAAGCTGCAGCGCCGGGGAAGCCAGGGACTGCAGGGACCGCGCCGCAGCAGGTGAGTATACGGGGATCGCAGCGCTGCGCTATATTTACCTGCTCCTCGCTCCAGTGCGGCTCCGTCTGCAGCGTCCTCTAGCAGTGACGCTCAGGTTAGAGGGCGCGGTGACTTAGTCAGTTGGCGGTCTCTGCTGAGCGTCCGTGCTGGAGACGGAGCCGACCGAGGAGCAGGTAAATATTGAAAGCGCCGCCGTCCTGAGCAAGAGGTGAGTATGTGATTTTTTTTTTTTTTTATTGCAGCACCAGCAACATTCTATATGGCACAGCATTATATATGGAGCACCTATGGGGCCTGTTATGTTTGCTAATGACAGGTGTTATGAAGGCAATCCAGAAACAGTGTGCTTAGCGATCAGAGCGCACACAGTGATCTGACAAATACCCAAAAATACAAGAACGAGCTCTGAGACGTGGAAACTCTGTAGACTGCACACCTGATCCTATCCTAAACACAACTAAAAGCGGCTGTGGATTGCGCCTAACAACTACCTAGGCAACTCGGCACAGCCTAAGAAACTAGCTAGCCTGAAGATAGAAAAATAGGCCTGACTTGCCCCAGAGAAATTCCCCAAAGGAAAAAGCAGCCCCCCACATATAATGACTGTGAGTAAGATGAAAAGACAAAACGTAGGGATGAAATAGATTCAGCAAAGTGGGGCCCGATATTCTAGGACAGAGCGAGGACAGTAAAGCGAACTTTGCAGTCTACAAAAAACCCTAAAGCAAAACCACGCAAAGGGGGCAAAAAAAAACCCACCGTGCCGAACTAACGGCACGGCGGTACACCCTTTGCGTCTCAGAGCTTCCAGCAAAACAAAAGACAAGCTGGACAGAAAAAAGCAACAAAAAAAGCAAAAAGCACTTAGCTATACAGAGCAGCAGGTCACAGGAACAATCAGGAGAAGCTCAGATCCAACACTGAAACATTGACAAGGAGCAAGGATAGCAGCATCAGGCGGAGTTAAGTAATGAAGCAGTTAACAAGCTCACCAGAACACCTGAGGGAGGAAGCTCAGAAGCTGCAGTACCACTTGTGACCACAGGAGTGAATTCAGCCACAGAATTCACAACAGTACCCCCCCCCCCTTGAGGAGGGGTCACCGAACCCTCACCAGAGCCCCCAGGCCGACCAGGATGAGCCGCATGAAAGGCACGAACAAGATCGGAAGCATGAACATCAGAGGCAAAAACCCAGGAATTATCTTCCTGAGCATAACCCTTCCATTTAACCAGATACTGGAGTTTCCGTCTAGAAACACGAGAATCCAAAATCTTCTCCACAATATACTCCAATTCCCCCTCCACCAAAACCGGGGCAGGAGGCTCAACAGATGGAACCATAGGTGCCACGTATCTCCGCAACAACGACCTATGGAATACATTATGTATGGAAAAGGAGTCTGGGAGGGTCAAACGAAAAGACACAGGATTGAGAACCTCAGAAATCCTATACGGACCAATAAAACGAGGTTTAAATTTAGGAGAGGAAACCTTCATAGGAATATGACGAGAAGATAACCAAACCAGATCCCCAACACGAAGTCGGGGACCCACACGGCGTCTGCGATTAGCGAAAAGTTGAGCTTTCTCCTGGGACAAGATCAAATTGTCCACTACCTGAGTCCAGATCTGCTGCAACCTATCCACCACAGAATCCACACCAGGACAGTCCGAAGACTCAACCTGTCCTGAAGAGAAACGAGGATGGAACCCAGAATTGCAAAAAAATGGAGAAACCAAGGTAGCCGAGCTGGCCCGATTATTAAGGGCGAACTCAGCCAACGGCAAAAAGGACACCCAATCATCCTGGTCTGCAGAAACAAAACATCTCAGATATGTTTCCAAGGTCTGATTGGTTCGTTCGGTCTGGCCATTAGTCTGAGGATGGAAAGCCGAGGAAAAGGATAGGTCAATGCCCATCCTACCACAAAAGGCTCGCCAGAACCTTGAAACAAACTGGGAACCTCTGTCAGAAACAATATTCTCAGGAATGCCATGCAACCGAACCACATGCTGAAAGAACAAAGGTACCAAATCAGAGGAGGAAGGCAATTTAGCCAAGGGCACCAGATGGACCATTTTAGAAAAGCGATCACAGACCACCCAAATGACTGACATCTTTTGAGAAACGGGAAGGTCAGAAATGAAATCCATCGAAATATGTGTCCAAGGCCTCTTTGGGACCGGCAAGGGCAAAAGCAACCCACTGGCACGAGAACAGCAGGGCTTAGCCCTAGCACAAATCCCACAGGACTGCACAAAAGTACGTACATCCCGTGACAGAGATGGCCACCAGAAGGATCTAGCCACTAACTCTCTGGTACCAAAGATTCCAGGATGACCAGCCAACACCGAACAATGAAGTTCAGAGATAAGTTTATTAGTCCACCTATCAGGGACGAACAGTTTCTCTGCTGGACAACGATCAGGTTTATTCGCCTGAAATTTTTGCAGCACCCGCCACAAATCAGGGGAGATGGCAGACACAATGACTCCCTCCTTGAGGATACCCGCCGGCTCAGATAAACCCGGAGAGTCGGGCACAAAACTCCTAGACAGAGCATCCGCCTTCACATTTTTAGAGCCCGGAAGGTACGAAATCACAAAGTCAAAGCGGGCAAAAAATAACGACCAACGGGCCTGTCTAGGATTCAAGCGCTTGGCAGACTCGAGATAAGTAAGGTTCTTATGATCAGTCAATACCACCACGCGATGCTTAGCTCCTTCAAGCCAATGACGCCACTCCTCGAATGCCCACTTCATGGCCATCAACTCTCGATTGCCCACATCATAATTACGCTCAGCGGGCGAAAACTTCCTGGAAAAGAAAGCACATGGTTTCATCACTGAGCAATCAGAACCTCTCTGTGACAAAACCGCCCCTGCTCCAATCTCAGAAGCATCAACCTCGACCTGGAACGGAAGAGAAACATCTGGCTGACACAACACAGGGGCAGAACAAAAACGACGCTTCAACTCCTGAAAAGCTTCCACAGCAGCAGAAGACCAATTAACCAAATCAGCACCCTTCTTGGTCAAATCGGTCAATGGTTTGGCAATGCTAGAAAAATTACAGATGACGCGACGATAAAAATTAGCAAAGCCCAGGAACTTTTGCAGACTTTTCAGAGATGTCGGCTGAATCCAATCCTGGATGGCTTGGACCTTAACTGGATCCATCTCGATAGTAGAAGGGGTAAAGATGAACCCCAAAAATGAAACTTTCTGCACACCGAAGAGACACTTTGATCCCTTCACAAACAAAGAGTTAGCACGCAGGACCTGAAAAACCATTCTGACCTGCTTCACATGAGACTCCCAATCATCTGAGAAGATCAAAATGTCATCCAAGTAAACAATCAGGAATTTATCCAGATACTCACGGAAGATGTCATGCATAAAAGACTGAAACACAGATGGAGCATTGGCAAGTCCGAACGGCATCACTAGATACTCAAAATGACTCTCGGGCGTATTGAATGCAGTTTTCCATTCATCTCCTTGCCTGATTCTCACCAGATTATACGCACCACGAAGATCTATCTTAGTGAACCAACTAGCCCCCTTAATCCGAGCAAACAAGTCAGATAACAATGGCAAGGGATACTGAAATTTAACAGTGATCTTATTAAGAAGGCGGTAATCAATACACGGTCTCAGCGAACCATCCTTCTTGGCTACAAAGAAGAACCCTGCTCCCAGTGGTGATGACGATGGGCGAATATGTCCCTTCTCCAGGGATTCCTTCACATAACTGCGCATAGCGGCGTGTTCGGGCACGGATAAATTAAATAATCGACCTTTAGGGAATTTACTACCAGGAATCAAATTGATAGCACAATCACAATCCCTATGCGGAGGTAGAGCATCGGACTTGGGCTCTTCAAATACATCCTGATAATCAGACAAGAACTCTGGGACCTCAGAAGGGGTGGATGACGAAATCGACAAAAATGGAACATCACCATGTACCCCCTGACAACCCCAGCTGGATACCGACATGGAATTCCAATCCAATACTGGATTATGGGTTTGTAGCCATGGCAACCCCAACACGACCACATCATGCAGATTATGCAACACCAGAAAGCGAATAACTTCCTGATGTGCAGGAGCCATGCACATGGTCAGCTGGGCCCAGTATTGAGGTTTATTCTTGGCCAAAGGTGTAGCATCAATTCCTCTCAATGGAATAGGACACCGCAAAGGCTCCAAGAAAAACCCACAACGTTTAGCATAATCCAAATCCATCAGATTCAGGGCAGCGCCCGAATCCACAAACGCCATGACAGAAAACGACGACAAAGAGCATATCAAGGTAATGGACAGAAGGAATTTGGACTGTACAGTACCAATGACGGCAGACCTAGCGGACCGCTTAGTGCGCTTAGGACAATCAGAAATAGCATGAGTGGAATCACCACAGTAGAAACACAGACCATTCAGACGTCTGTATTCCTGCCGTTCAACTCTAGTCATAGTCCTATCGCACTGCATAGGCTCAGGTTTAACCTCAGGCAGTACCGCCAAATGGTGCACAGATTTACGCTCGCGCAAGCGTCGACCGATCTGAATGGCCAAAGACAAAGACTCATTCAAACCAGCAGGCATAGGAAATCCCACCATGACATCCTTAAGAGCCTCAGAGAGACCCTTTCTGAACAAAGCTGCCAGCGCAGATTCATTCCACTGAGTGAGTACTGACCATTTCCTAAATTTCTGACAATATACTTCTATATCATCCTGACCCTGGCACAAAGCCAGCAAATTTTTCTCAGCCTGATCCACTGAATTAGGCTCATCGTACAGCAATCCGAGCGCCAGGAAAAACGCATCGACACTACTCAATGCAGGGTCTCCTGGCGCAAGAGAAAATGCCCAGTCTTGAGGGTCGCCGCGCAAAAAAGAAATAATAATCAAAACCTGTTGAATAGGATTACCAGAAGAATGAGGTTTCAAGGCCAGAAATAGCTTACAATTATTTTTGAAACTTAGAAACTTAGTTATATCTCCAAAAAACAAATCAGGAATAGGAATTCTTGGTTCTAACATAGATTTCTGATCAATAGTATCTTGAATTTTTTGTACATTTATAACGAGATTATCCATTGAAGAGCACAGACCCTGAATATCCATGTCCACACCTGTGTCCAGAATCACCCAAATGTCTAGGGGAAAAAAAAAAAATGAACACAGAGCAGAAAAAAAAAAAAATGATGTCAGAACTTTTTCTTTCCCTCTATTGAGAATCATTAGTTTGGCTCCTTGTACTGTTATGTTTGCTAATGACAGGTGTTATGAAGGCAATCCAGAAACACAGTGTGCTTAGCGATCAGAGCGCACACAGTGATCTGACAAATACCCAAAAATACAAGAACGAGCTCTGAGACGTGGAAACTCTGTAGACTGCACACCTGATCCTATCCTAAACACAACTAAAAGCGGCTGTGGATTGCGCCTAACAACTACCTAGGCAACTCGGCACAGCCTAAGAAACTAGCTAGCCTGAAGATAGAAAAATAGGCCTGACTTGCCCCAGAGAAATTCCCCAAAGGAAAAAGCAGCCCCCCACATATAATGACTGTGAGTAAGATGAAAAGACAAAACGTAGGGATGAAATAGATTCAGCAAAGTGGGGCCCGATATTCTAGGACAGAGCGAGGACAGTAAAGCGAACTTTGCAGTCTACAAAAAACCCTAAAGCAAAACCACGCAAAGGGGGCAAAAAAAACCCACCGTGCCGAACTAACGGCACGGCGGTACACCCTTTGCGTCTCAGGGCTTCCAGCAAAACAAAAGACAAGCTGGACAGAAAAAAAGCAACAAAAAAGCACTTAGCTATACAGAGCAGCAGGTCACAGGAACAATCAGGAGAAGCTCAGATCCAACACTGAAACATTGACAAGGAGCAAGGATAGCAGCATCAGGCGGAGTTAAGTAATGAAGCAGTTAACGAGCTCACCAGAACACCTGAGGGAGGAAGCTCAGAAGCTGCAGTACCACTTGTGACCACAGGAGTGAATTCAGCCACAGAATTCACAACAGGGGCCATAATCAACGGTGCAGAGCATTCTATATGGGGCACAGCTTTATAAGGAGCATCTATGGGGCCATAATAAACGGTGCAGAGCATTCTATATGGGGCACAGCTTTATAAGGAGCATCTATGGGGCCATAATCAACGGTGCAGAGCATTATGTATGGCACAGCTTTATGTGGAGCATCTATGGGGCCATAATCAACGGTGCAGAGCATTCTATATAAAGAAAAAGAACCCAGCACTCAACTGATGCTTTAGTGCAATTTTAATCATAGTAGTACCCAATAAACGTTTCGGTCCTTGAATGGACCTTCGTCAGTAACTACATGTGAAAACCAAAAACAAGTGTAAACAAAAATTACAGAAAATAAAGTTGCATACAAAATAAAGTATATACAAGGTATTTTGGAAAAGGACAATAGCATCGATACAAAACTCTGGTCAATCTATACATAGAGTATATGCTGGGGAGAAAATAACCCGAATATCTAGGCTGAATTATGTTCCACTAAGGATGAAATAAGGAGAGATACACCAGAAAGATGATAGTGGGAGAGGAGGTACATACCGTACTGTAGAATAATAGAATAGACCGTATGGTCATAGGGTACAAAAAAGCAGCGTCTGTAAGTGTAAGAAAGTCCCATAAAATTCCCATGGACCGGTAAGCACAGGGTGTCAGGGGATATAAGGTAAAACATACCTTATGTGTGAGTCAGATAGGAGCGGTACTGTGGGTGGATAATGAAAAAGAAATTACATGCCGAAGAAGAAAAAAAAAAAAAAAAAAAATTACATACAGCAAAAACCGGCCGATCAGAGAAACGCTCTAGTGCAGGGGATTTACCTGAGGAGACCGAGCTGGATGGTGGTGCTGTCAGACGCGGTGTCCACCGCTAGTCTGATCAGAAGTAAGTGCGGCCGCCATCTTATAAGAAAGGGGCGGGACAAGCCAGCTCCAACAGCCAATCAGCGGCTGGGTGGCAGACAGGAAGTGACGGCGCGCTGTGAGGACTACCTCAGTGTGCAGCTCAATGAGAGTTCCTGTGTATGGTAACCGGAAGTGACATCACGTTGTCATAGGGATAGGGCAATACAATGGAAAAAAAAAAACAAAAAAAAAAAAACAAACACGAGCGCTGCGGAAAGCGCGGCAAGGAGAAAGTAGAAAAGGAATGAAAATACAGGCAACATAGGACAAGTGATATGGAGCTGAAGTGCCTATACGGAGATGATATGCTGGGTGAACAATCTCCATGGTGATAGGTGCTCCTATGGTCTATAGGTCTGATTAGTGATATGATCAGCTAGGTGAGGATAACCAGCTTGGTCCAGTGAGGTGTGCGGGTAGACCGAAGTGATCAGTACAGACGACTCTAGAGGTAAAAGAAAGGAAGAATTAGACAATGGTAAAAATTGCATCAATGACTTACAATGGTAAAAATAACAAAACCAGTAAGATAGAAGAAGTCCGTAATGACCTGTGGGAAAATAACATGATACCACATTGCAGGGCAAATCACCCGATAGTACCATACAGTCTCAGAGAAAAGAGGCTAAATCATAGTCTCTATTGAGTCCCAATGGGTGGAGGGTCTCCAATGTGTGGATCCAAAACGCTTCCCTCCGCTTTAGGCGAGCAACCCGATCACCACCCCGCCGGATGGGGGGGATATGTTCTATTACCTGGAACTGTAGCTGTGAGATATTATGACCCAAATTATGGAAGTGGAGGGGGATGGGTAACAACAGGTTCTTACAGCGGACCGTGGATTTATGTTTGGAAATCCGATCGCGAATAGGTTGCGTTGTTTCACCTATGTATAGAAGTCCACAGGGACATTTGATTAAGTATATAACCCATGATGAAGCGCATGTGAAATACTCCGGGATTCGGAATGACTTTCCAGAGCGAGGATGATGGAAGCGGGGTCCTTTAAGGACATTATGACATTGAGAGCAATTCAGGCATGGGAAGGTCCCGGTACGTGGACTCTGTAAGAACCGCTGGCGGGGGGATGGAATACCTGATCCCAAGTCTGCCCTGACCAACGAGTCCTTTAAGTTGGGTGGACGTTTGAAACAGGGAAGAAAAGGGTTCTGAAACTCAGTAACGTTGGGGTAACCCTTGGACAGCAGGTGCCAATTCCGGCGTATTGACCTATGTAGAATGTACGCAAACGGGTGATATGAATGAACAAACGGGATCCGATTAGAGGCTCTATTGGGTCGTGGGGTAGGGGGGGCAGCGGCTTTTTCCAGTATCGCTGGCGGGTAACCCCGTTGAGTGAACTTAGAAGCCATTTCCTGGAGGCGGATCGATCTAAGCTCTGTGTCAGACACAATCTTAGAGACCCGATAAAATTGGGACTTAGGTACTGAATTTTTTGTGGCCGGAGGGTGGAAACTCGTAAAATGTAACAAACTGTTACGGTCAGTGCTTTTAGTGTAGAGGTCGGTAGTGAAAGAGCCATCAGGTTGTAGAATGACTAAGGTGTCTAGGAAATTGATCTGTGTAGTACTGTAAGACATGGTGAAAGAGATACCTGGCCAGGCCGTGTTCAGCCAATCGAAGAAGAACGCGAGGGCTTCCAACGGGCCCCCCCATATGCAAAAGACGTCGTCGATGTAACGTTTCCATACAAGGACGTGGTCACGAAATAGTGGGTGAGGGTATATCTGACTCTCCTCAAAATCGGCCATGTAGCAATTAGCATACGGGGGTGCTACGTTGGAGCCCATCGCGGTACCACGGATTTGTAGATAAAAGTCGTCCTGGAACAAAAAATAATTACGGGTAAGAATGATGGTTAGTAGGTCAATACACAAGTTGATCTGGTTGGGTAGCAAGCCGGACTGGGTCAGGAGTTTATGGACCGAATTGATGCCTTCTATATGGGGGATAGATGTATACAAGTCTTTTACATCCATTGTTACCAGAATTGAGTGTGGAGGAATGGGACTTATGTCTTTCAGGATGTTAAGGAAGGATCCTGTGTCCAGGATAAAGGATTTTGATGTCCTAATCAATGGGGTGAGAATTTTTTCTAGGTAAATGGCCAGTGGGGAGAGGATAGAGTCGGTAGAGGCGACTATGGGCCTCCCTGGGGGTTTCTCTAAGTTTTTGTGGATTTTGGGAATGGTATAAAATACTGGGGTGATAGGGTGTAGTTTGGTGAGGAAGTCCCGTGTCTTAGGGTCTAAGACCCCTAACTCAATATATTTCAAAAGAGTGTCCGAGATGATTTGACGAGTCACGGATAGGGGGTCATGTGGTAATTTAACATAGATCGTGGGATCACCTAGTTGGCGTTTGATTTCAAGAAGGTAGTCCGATCTATTCATAATCACAAGGGCGCCCCCTTTATCTGCAGGTTTGAAAATGAGGTTGTTGTCGTTTTGTAGGTCCCGTATGGCTTGTCGTTCCATGGGAGAGAGATTGGGGGGAAAAAACAATTTACCCTTTCTGATATCCTCACATAGTAATTTCAATGATTCTTTCACGAAACCTATGAAAGATTCCATGGCGTGTGAGCCTTGGGGAGGTCTGAAATGACTTTTGGTGTAGAGCCCTAGGCTCCGTGAAGAGAGAGGACCGTCAGATGAGCCCGTGGAGGGTAGGGTAGAAGATGATTCGGGAGATGTGGAGAAAAAGGCCTTAAGTCTAAGTGATCGAAAGAATCTCTGAAGATCCATTTCAAGATCAAATGTATGACATTGGTATGATGGACAAAAAGACAAACCCTTCTGCAGGACTTTGTATTCCGCTACACCAAGTAATCTATCAGAGATGTTAATTACCAATGGATTGGTACCTGAGATCTCGTTATCCTCCCTTGGGCCGAGTCTCCTCCTATGTCCGTGGCCGCGCCTCGTGGTCTTCTTCTCGGGAAGCGTTGTCGTTGGCCTAAAAAACGGGGTGGAAGTGTGGCAGGGGTACCCAACTCCTGTTCTGAGCCTGATGTTGAGTAGTCGAGGGAGGTACGCTGGGCCTGGCGAGATGGGTTTCGACGTCCGGCATAATTGTCCTGCCATCTGTATACCTGTTGGCGCTCGTAGTCCTCCGTGTCCCTATTGAATTTGCTACGTTTTCTGTCCTCTGTCTCCCGTCGGTGCTTCTCGATGTTTCTGGATATTTGGTCCTTGAGGGTAATCAGTTCCTCGGGGGTCCCAGATGAAGACAGTTGAGCCTCGATGGATTTGATGGTCTCGGAGCTTGTGGAGATCGCTTTCTGCAGGTGCTCAATCGTCAGGGTAATAATGTCGAAAGAACATTTATTTAATATTTGTTCATATCTGGTGCAATACTCGGGAGAGTCCCGAAACAGTGTGGGACGTAGTGGAACCCGTAGACCCCTAGGGATCCGTTGTGCTCGAAGATACTCAGAGAGTGTGGCACAGTGAAGTTCGATGTTGGTAAAGTGACGGAGTTCCCTTTCTAGATCTCTCCCCCTTGCTTCCCTAGGAGGGATTTTTAAAAAATCGCTACTGAAAGTGGAACGTGCCAGGATATTCGAGGTCTCCTCAGCATTATAGGAGAATGTGGACATCACCCGTCAGTGTGCAATCACGTAGGGGAAGATTATCAGATACAAAAACCGTGTGCACTACTGGAGAAGAATGGTGCTAGGTTAGGTTCCCACACCTTCATAGACTATAAAGAAAAAGAACCCAGCACTCAACTGATGCTTTAGTGCAATTTTAATCGTAGTAGTACCCAATAAACGTTTCGGTCCTTGAATGGACCTTCGTCAGTAACTACATGTGAAAACCAAAAACAAGTGTAAACAAAAATTACAGAAAATAAAGTTGCATACAAAATAAAGTATATACAAGGTATTTTGGAAAAGGACAATAGCATCGATACAAAACTCTGGTCAATCTATACATAGAGTATATGCTGGGGAGAAAATAACCCGAGGCACTTCAGCTCCATATCACTTGTCCTATGTTGCCTGTATTTTCATTCCTTTTCTACTTTCTCCTTGCCGCGCTTTCCGCAGCGCTCGTGTTTGTTTGTTTTTTTTTTTTTTTTTTTCCATTGTATTGCCCTATCCCTATGACAACGTGATGTCACTTCCGGTTACCATACACAGGAACTCTCATTGAGCTGCACACTGAGGTAGTCCTCACAGCGCGCCGTCACTTCCTGTCTGCCACCCAGCCGCTGATTGGCTGTTGGAGCTGGCTTGTCCCGCCCCTTTCTTATAAGATGGCGGCCGCACTTACTTCTGATCAGACTAGCGGTGGACACCGCGTCTGACAGCACCACCATCCAGCTCGGTCTCCTCAGGTAAATCCCCTGCACTAGAGCGTTTCTCTGATCGGCCGGTTTTTGCTGTATGTAATTTTTTTTTTTTTTTTTTTCGGCATGTACCGTATATACTCGAGTATAAGCCGACCCGAGTATAAGCCGACCCCCCTAATTTTGCCACAAAAAACTGGGAAAACTTATTGACTCGAGTATAAGCCTAGGGTGGAAATGCAGCATTTACCGGTGAATTTCAAAAATAAAAATAGATCATTATTTCCCCATAGCTGTGCCATATAGTGCTCTACACCGTTCATATTTCCCCATGGGTGTGAACCATATAGTGCTCTGCACCGTTCATTGTGCCCCCTAGCTGTGCCATATACGGTGCTCTGCACCGTTCATTGTGCCCCATAGCTGTGCCCCATATACAGTGCTCTGCACCGTTCATTGTGCCCCATAGATGTGCCATATACGGTGCTCTGCACCGTTCACGGTGCCCCATAGCTGTGCCATATACGGTGCTCTGCACCGTTCACTGTGCCCCATAGCTGTGCTGTGCCATATACGGTGCTCTGCACCGTTCACTGTGCCCCATAGCTGTGCCATATACGGTGCTCTGCACCGTTCACTGTGCCCCATAGCTGTGCTGTGCCATATACGGTGCTCTGCACCGTTCACTGTGCCCCATACATAGCTGTGCTGTGCCATATACGGTGCTCTGCACCGTTCACTGTGCCCCATAGCTGTGCTGTGCCATATACGGTGCTCTGCACCGTTCACTGTGCCCCATACATAGCTGTGCTGTGCCATATACGGTGCTCTGCACCGTTCACTGTGCCCCATAGCTGTGCTGTGCCATATACGGTGCTCTGCACCGTTCACTGTGCCCCATACATAGCTGTGCTGTGCCATATACGGTGCTCTGCACCGTTCACTGTGCCCCATAGCTGTGCCGTGCCATATACGGTGCTCTGCACCGTTCACTGTGCCCCATAGCTGGGCTGTGCCATATACGGTGCTCTGCACCGTTCACTGTGCCCCATAGCTGTGCTGTGCCATATACGGTGCTCTGCACCGTTCACTGTGCCCCATAGCTGTGCTGTGCCATATACGGTGCTCTGCACCGTTCACTGTGCCCCATAGCTGTGCTGTGCCATATACGGTGCTCTGCACCGTTCACTGTGCCCCATAGCTGTGCTGTGCCATATACGGTGCTCTGCACCGTTCACTGTGCCCCATACATAGCTGTGCTGTGCCATATACGGTGCTCTGCACCGTTCACTGTGCCCCATAGCTGTGCTGTGCCATATACGGTGCTCTGCACCGTTCACTGTGCCCCATACATAGCTGTGCTGTGCCATATACGGTGCTCTGCACCGTTCACTGTGCCCCATAGCTGTGCCGTGCCATATACGGTGCTCTGCACCGTTCACTGTGCCCCATAGCTGTGCTGTGCCATATACGGTGCTCTGCACCGTTCACTGTGCCCCATAGCTGTGCTGTGCCATATACGGTGCTCTGCACCGTTCACTGTGCCCCATAGCTGTGCTGTGCCATATACGGTGCTCTGCACCGTTCACTGTGCCCCATAGATGTTCCACATAAATTTGTGCCGCCGCAATAAAGAAAAAAAAAACACATACTCACCTCCCTTGATTGCAGCTCCCGGCGTCTCGTTCCGGCGCCTCCATCTTCCCGGCGTCTCTGCTCTGACTGATCAGGCAGAGGGCGCCGCGCACACTATATGCGTCATCGCGCCCTCTGCCTGAACAGTCAGAGAGCAGAGACGCCGGGAAGATGGAGGCGCCGGCCGGGAAGATGGATCGGCGCCCGGCGGCTGGAACGAGGACAGGTGAATATGCTATACTTACCTAGTCCTGGCGATCCTCGCGCTGTCCCCTCCTGTCTTCGGTGCCGCAGCTTCTTTCTCTATCAGCGGTCACCGGCACCGCTGATTAGAGAAATGAATAAGCGGCTCCGCCCCTATGGGAGGTGGAGCCGCTTATTCATTTCTGTAATGAGCGGTCCCACGTGACCGCTGAAGAGAGGAAGAAGCTGCAGCGCCGAAGCCCGTGGGACGGCAGGGACAGCGCGAGGATCGCTGGGACTAGGTAAGTATACCTCAGCGCCCTCAGCCCCTCACCTGCCGACCCCACCGCTACCGTGACTCGAGTATAAGCCGAGGGGGGCACTTTCAGCCCAAAAATTTGGGCTGAAAATCTCGGCTTATACTCGAGTATATACGGTAATTTCTTTTTCATTATCCACCCACAGTACCGCTCCTATCTGACTCACACATAAGGTATGTTTTACCTTATATCCCCTGACACCCTGTGCTTACCGGTCCATGGGAATTTTATGGGACTTTCTTACACTTACAGACGCTGCTTTTTTGTACCCTATGACCATACGGTCTATTCTATTATTCTACAGTACGGTATGTACCTCCTCTCCCACTATCATCTTTCTGGTGTATCTCTCCTTATTTCATCCTTAGTGGAACATAATTCAGCCTAGATATTCGGGTTATTTTCTCCCCAGCATATACTCTATGTATAGATTGACCAGAGTTTTGTATCGATGCTATTGTCCTTTTCCAAAATACCTTGTATATACTTTATTTTGTATGCAACTTTATTTTCTGTAATTTTTGTTTACACTTGTTTTTGGTTTTCACATGTAGTTACTGACGAAGGTCCATTCAAGGACCGAAACGTTTATTGGGTACTACTACGATTAAAATTGCACTAAAGCATCAGTTGAGTGCTGGGTTCTTTTTCTTTATAGTCTATGAAGGTGTGGGAACCTAACCTAGCACCATTCTTCTCCAGTAGTGCACACGGTTTTTGTATCAGAGCATTCTATATAGCACGGTTGTATATGGAGCATCTATGGAGCAATAATGAACGGTGCAGAGCAAAATATATATATATATATATATATATATATATATATATATATATATATATATATATATATATATATATATATATAGCACAGCTTTCTATGGGGCCATAATGAACGGTATAGAGCATTCCATATGGCACAGCTTTATGTGGAGCATCTATGGGGCCATAATGAACGGTGCAGAGGATTATATATAGCACAGTTGTATATGGAGCATCTATGGGGCAATAATGAACGGTATGGAGCATCTATTTTTATTTTTGAAATTTACCAGTAGCTGCTGCATTTCCTACCCTAGGCTTATACTTGAGTCAATAAGTTTTCCCTGTTTTTTGTGGCAAAATTAGGGGGGTCGGCTTATACTCGGGTCGGCTTATACTCGAGTATATACGGTAATTAGAATATTGTGGTATTTTACACCTAACAGTTTCATTAGGGTGTATTTATTTTTGCGTCTTGAATTAATTTGTTAAAGGGAGCCTGTCAGGTCCCCCATGCCCCCCAGAACCACCAGTACTTTGTCTACCCAAGTACCCTGCCTAACATACATTAAACACACAAACAGATCTTTAGGAAAAGTATATATGTAAATGAAACCTTTGACTAGTCCAAGGGGCGTTGGTGTCCCCAGACTAGTCGGCCCACTTAACATATTATCACGCCCCTATGGGCATGATGACTAACCTTACAAGCATCATCACCAGTGCTATGCTTGCCTCGCGCATGCGCACTGCTTCTTTCCCTGACTACATTGATCCTCTGAAGCCAGCTGTACGCATCCCGGGTTCAGAGAGGCGCACTGCGCATGATCAGAAGTTTTGAGATCATGCGTTGTGCGCCTCTCTGAAGCTGGGACATGAACACGCATCTTCTTTTCCAATAAACTTTATTGGGTTTTAAATTTTATGAAGATGGAGAGAAAAAAGGGGGGATGGGAAACAGGAATAGAGGGGAAAAAAGAAGGAAAACAATAGATTTTCATACAAGAATTCCTTATAGATTCAGACAAGATATTTAAAATATATTACCGTAGTTAAAATGTATATCGTAACAGTAAACCTTAAAACAATAATAGTATTTGCCCTTAAGGAAATCACTGCAGCCAACGGTGCCATTTTCTATCAAATTTATGTAAACAGTTGTTTGTTAAAACGAATTTATTTTCATATGATTTGTGTAAAGTAATTTTATTTATTAAATCTTGCGTAGAGGGGATATTTGGGGATTTCCAAAAAAAAAGCTATATTTTGGTCACTAAAAAAATATGTAAAATAAGTAGCCTCAGCGATAGATCTATTTGTTCGATATTTAAAGAAAGTAGGGTCAACTTGAACACACATCTTCTGAGACTCAGGCATGTGAGGGAAGAAGCAGCACGCATGCGCCAGGTAACCGTAGCGATGGCATCGGCAATCTATATACACTTACCTATAACTGTTCATTCCCGGAGACTCTGATTGTCTGAATTATAGCTACAATAGAAAACTAAATGTTATGGATGTGCAGTGTGTACTAGACATTAGTGATGAAAATGTTTAAGACACTTGAGTTTCTCAAAGCCATCAGAAGACATCGTTTACAGTCAGAGGGCGCTCCGCAGTTTATTTCCAGCTGAAGGCTTATAGCGCACTTTCTGTGTAAAGGTACCGTCTCACAGTGGCACTTTGGTCGCTACGACGGCACGATCCGTGACGCTCCAGCATCGCTCCAATATCGCTCCAGCGTCGTAGACTGCGGTCACACTTCGCAATGCACGACACTGGAGCGATAATTTCACGACGTATTTGCGATGTAGAAGCTGTTGGTTACTATGCGCACATCGTATACAATATCGTGCACACCTTTGTTACACCATGCGATCATGCCGCCACAGCGGGACACTAGACGACGAAAGAAAGTTTCAAACGATCTGCTACGACGTACGATTCTCAGCGGGGTCCCTGATCGCAGGAGCGTGTCAGACACTGCGAGATCGTAACTATATCGCTGGAACGTCACGGATCGTGCCGTCGTAGCTATCAAAATGGCACTGTGTGACGGTACCCTTAGTTACTGGGACACCTCCCTACTGCTCACTGGGGGCTTTGAGACCTTTCATTTAGATTACTTCAGTTTAGCAGCCACTTGTAACATAAAGTGGCTTTGTGGCCTGCTTGAGGGGCTGCACCACCCTGCAACGGGATGGAAGAGAGGCCCAATTAATATTCTGCAGACTCGAAATGTCCGTATACCCGGGCAGCCCCTTATGTTGGTGGGGGTGATGCGAATGCATTTTAGGACCCCCCCCCCCCCCCCATCCAGCTTTGAGTTTGTAACTTGGGAGTATGTTAACCCCTTGCTTCCCAGCCAGTGACAAGGGCCATGTGCTCCATCCTGGCTGCGGCGGCTCGTTAGTCAGGATTGCTGAGTGTCGTCTGTTGGCTCCTTGTAATGTAATTATTTCTCTGCTGTGCAGACTTCAGCAAATTGTTTGCAGTGATTATTCCCAGCCACAGCGCTGCAACCGATCACCCTCCGCTGAGATGTACTGATACGTTGTTACATGTTAGGCTTAGGGTACTTTCACACTAGCGTTTTTTAAAATCCGTCACAATGCGTCGTTTTGCAGAAAAAACGCATCCTGCAAAAGTGCTTGCAGGATGCGTTTTTTTCCCCATAGACTTTTATTGACGACGCATTTGCGACGGATTGGCACACTTTGCATCCGTCTCCGCCCCCACCTCCCCGCACCTTACAATGGGGCAGCGGATGCGCCAGAAAAATGCATCCGCTGCCTCCATTGTGCAATGCAGCAAACGCTAGCGTCGGAATCTCTCCCCGACGCATTGCGGGCGGGCAGGCAATCAGATTCCTCATCCAACTCTAGAACATTTTGTATTTGGGGGCAGTAGAAGACTGCATTGAAACGGTTACACAGAAATGCCTGTTATCTGCTGGAAACAAAAGCTGCACACTGCCACCCCTGCAATTACAGTGGGTTTGGACCGAAGAGGGAAATGTTACATATCATTATAATAACATTCTTTTTTTTTTTTCTTTAAAGAATTTGGAATGCATTAACGGACAACTATGGCAATGTAATGGCCGTGGACTGGAAGACGTCTCACACCAGAGCCTTGCACTTACCAACGCTTAACCTTTTGGAGAAAGCGGTGAGTACCTCCTGATAACTTCAGTGTCCTGTCTTGACCAAGATCACTTTTCGAAGCTTAGAGAAACATGGGGTTTTGATTGGGAAATGTCTTTTCATTCTCCTAGTCGTTTTAGGTATAAAATAATGTATCGTTTGCCTGCCTAAATGCTGCCGAACCAAACCATGCAGATTTCTAAAGAGCTTCCTGTATGCCACCCATATCTAATCTCTTGTCTTGGGCGCCAAGGCTAGTATACATGAACCCCGACTTACACGAAGAGAATGGTCAGTAGGAATTTTTCTTATCTATATCATAATGTGAAATTTAAGGGTTGTCTCGTCTCCAAGATCCTTTCCCAATTTATAGAAGGTATAATGGCTAATACCTCCAATTAGAAATGTAGTATAGTTCTTCTGATTTGCTATGTGCAGGGCATTGCAGTAGCTTAGGTAGCCATGGTTATGACAAGTAACAATGGTCACTGTATGAGTAGTTGTAGCCATGGCTACTACAATGCCCTGCACATGGGGTAAGCGACATAGCGAGTCAGAAGAACTATGCTACATTTCTAATTGGAGGTATTGGTTAATATTATTACACCCTACCACATTTTGGGATGAGAGATGGAAATACCTCTTTAATGCAATGACAATAAAATGTTAATTTTGAGTGCCCATGTTGCACTGTCTGCTGGTGTGGTTGGGTGATCTATTCCATGGAAGAACTTTTCACTGCCCTCTAGTAAAGCACAGACGACTGTCTTGTGGCAGTGACATCTTAGGATTGCTCGTTTTTGTTGTGATACTAACAGATGGCGTTCTTCCTGAATTATTCTAAGGGTATGTGCACGATGCAGATTTAGTGCAGAACTGCAGCAGATTTTCCTGCAGCAGAAACGCTGCAGAACTGCACTGTGATTTACAGTACAATGTAAATCAATGTGGAAAAAAAAAAAGCTGTGCACATGGTGCAGAAAAATCTGCACAGAAACGCTGCAGATTTCAAAGAAGTGCATGTCACTTCTTTTGTGCAGTTCTGCAGCGTTTCTGCACCCTCCATAATAGAAATCCATTGATAAAAAACGCATAAAAAAACGCACCTGCGGATTATGCCAGGAGATGCAGATTTTATGCAGAAAATTCTGCACCAAATCTGCATCGTGTGCACACAGCCTTATGGTTTTTATGTACTTGCTTTTTAACAAATGAAGGAGAGCGTTTTCTTACCATTATTTCCCCAGCACTGAAATGCCAGACACACAACTGGGATAATCTTCAGAGGAAGAGGGCAGAAAATTGTCCAATAGGGAAGTCCTGTATATAAATGTAATGTTCCATTTTGTGATTAAAAATCCAACATAGATTGATGATGAGTCGCCCATAAAAAAAAAAAAAAAAGCAAGGCCACCCGTTTCGGCACTGTGCCATAGTCATGGTGCTCCTTGGCTAAAATCCACTTAACAGAATCCTGTTTAATGCTATTTTTGCCACAAGATTCACTGCAGGTTCGCTAAAGCCATGGTCACACATTGCATTTTTGCTGCATTTTTTTATGCAAACACTGCTTTTTACAGTACCAGCAAAAGCTGTGTGTTTTCAGAAATCTCATGCGCACACATTGGGGTTTTTCCTGACTGAATTGGAAAACTACTGATTTTTTCAAAACTGCAGCAGGTCAATAATTCTTTAAGCGTTTTTGAAAGGTTTTTATACCTGTAGGAAAGCCAAAAGTGCAAAAAAAGCAGCTATTGCCATTAGTGTTTCCTACATTTTTAGTGGAAGGAAAGCAGCTACAGCAGGATGTGACGCACAATTACTTTTGTGATTCCCCCCTCCCAAGTTTAAACTATAATGTCTTGGTCTCCTCCCCTCAGCCTGGATGTTGGGGTTAGTACAGTTTAATTAAATTAGTGATGTTAACCCCTGGAGCTTTTTTCGGTTTTGCGTTTTCGTTTTTCGCTCCCCTCCTTCCCAGAGCCATAACTTTTTTTTTTATTTTTCTATCAAAATGGCCAATTGAGGGCTTATTTTTTGCGGGACAAGTTGTACTTTTGAAAGACACCATTTGGTTTTACCATGTCGTGTATATTATTTAAAATTTAACCTTTATTAGACCTTAATACATATAATAATAAACAACACACCAAGCACCACGAGAAAGAAAACAACCAGGGGTGTGCCTACCCCTACACTGGCCTAGCTGACCTTACCTATTTGCGGAGGTTGGCACCCTAAAAACCTGCGCAATGGCGCCCCCGCTCCTCGACGGCTCTCCCTGCTCACCCTATAGGGCCCTATAGTGGCAGGAGGTGACAGAGATAATGAATAGGCAGGTGAGAAAGAGAAGAGGTATAGATCTAATCAATAGGTGTATAGACTGATTCTGATGTATGCAATCGTTAATTTAGTCCTCAGGTGGAGATGTTAGATCCTATTTGCAATTACCCTCAATATATATAGTTAGAATAAACAGTTGTAATAGATAGCTAAATCTTCCAGTGAATATACTAGATGGTGATTGTAGTGAACCTAATAGATTTCACTGATGTAGCCCATCATAATGGCTAAACTAATATTTCTGATATAACACCTATACACTATAATTATAGCTATCTATTTTATTAAAGTGATGTATCTACAGATCTTGATATATCTACAGTATGCAAATCAATATCAAGGACGTACACATTATTAGTCTATATATACCTCTCTCCTAGTGGTATTAATATATATACATAGGCCAGGAAAATCAACTTATCTAATAAAGACAAAACAAAAACAAAAACACACCAACCACCCTAAAAACTGTATTAAACAATCACAGACAAATGGCAACTTAGGACAACCATTATATCCTTTGTCCAATATTAACCCCTTAAGCCCCGAGGGTGGTTTGCACGTTAATGACCGGGCCAATTTTTACAATTCTGACCACTGTCCCTTTATGAGGTTATAACTCTGGAACGCTTCAACGGATCTTGGCGATTCTGACATTGTTTTCTCGTGACATATTGTACTTCATTTTAGTAGTAACATTTATTCGATATAACTTGCGTTTATTTGTGAAAAAAACGGAAATTTGGCGAAAATTTAGAAAGTTTCGCAATTTTCCAACTTTAAATTTTTATGCCCTTAAATCACAGAGATATCTCACGCAAAATACTTAATAAGTAACATTTCCCACATGTCTACTTTACATCAGCACAATTTTGGAACCAAAATTTTTTTTTGTTAGGGAGTTATAAGGGTTAAAAGTTGACCAGCAATTTCTCATTTTTACAACACCATTTTTTTTTAGGGACCACATCTCATTTGATGTCATTTTGAGGGGTCTATATGATAGAAAATACCCAAGTGTGAGACCATTCTAAAAACTGCACCCCTCAAGGTGCTCAAAACCACATTCAAGAAGTTTATTAACCCTTCAGGGGTTTCACAGGAATTTTTGGAATGTTTAAATAAGAATGAATATTTAACTTTTTTTCACACAAAATTTATTTCAGCTCCAATTTGTTTTATTTTACCAAGGGTAACAGGATAAAATGGATGCCAAACATTGTTGTACAATCTGTACTGAGTACGCTGATAGCCCATATGTGGGAGTAAACCACTGTTTGGGCGCATGGCAGAGCTCGGAAGGGAAGGAGCGCCATTTGACTTTTAAATGCAAAATTGACAGGAATTGAGATGGGACACCATGTTGCGTTTGGAGAGCCACTGATGTGCCTAAACATTGAAACCCCCCCACAAGTGACACCATTTTGGAAAGTAGACACCCTAAGGAACTTATCTAGATGTGTGGTGACCACTTTGACCCACCAATTGCTTCACAGAAGTTTATAATGCAGAGCCGTAAAAATAAAAAATCATATTTTTTCACAAAAATTATCTTTTCGCCCCCAATTTTTTATTTTCCCAAGAGTAAGAGAAGAAATTGGACCTCAAAAATTGTTGGCCAATTTGTCCTGAGTACGCTGATACCCCATATATGGGTGTAAACCATTGTTTGGGCGTATGGCAGAGCTCGGAAGGGAAGGAGCGCCATTTGACTTTTCAATGCAAAATTGACTGGAATTGAGATGGGACGCCATGTTGCGTTTGGAGAGCCCCTGATGTGCCTAAACATTGGAACCCCTCACAAGTGACACCATTTTGAAAAGTAGACCCCTTAAGGAACTTATCTAGATGTGTGGTGAGCACTTTGACCCAACAAGTGCTTCACAGAAGTTTATAATGCAGAGCCGTAAAAATAAAAAATCTTATTTTTTCACAAAAATGATCTTTTCGCCCCCAATTTTTTATTTTCCCAAGGGTAAGAGAAGAAATTAGACCACAAAAGTTGTTGTGCAATTTGTCCTGAGTGCGACGATACCCCATATGTGGGGGTAAACCACTTTTTGGGTGCATAGCAGAGCTCGGAAGGGAAGGAGCGCCATTTGACTTTTCAATGCAAAATTGACTGGAATTAAGTTGGGACGCCATGTTGGTTTGGAGAGCCCCTGATGTGCCTAAACATTAAAACCCCCCACAAGTGACACCATTTTGGAAACTAGACCCCATAAGGAACTTATCTAGATGTGTTTTGAGAGCTTTGAACCCCCAAATGTTTCACTACAGTTTATAACGCAGAGCCGTTAAAATAATTTTTTTTTTTTTTTCGCAAAAATTATTTTTTAGCCCCCAGTTTTGTATTTTCACAAGGGTAACATAATAAATTGGACCCCAAAAGTTGATGTCCAATTTGTCCTGAGTACGCTGATACCCCATATGTGGGGGGGAACCACTGTTTGGGCGCATGGCAGAGCTCGGAAGGGAAGGAGCGCCATTTGGAATGCAGACTTAGATGGATTGGTCTGCAGGAGTCACGTTGCATTTGCAGAGCCCCTGATGTACCCAAACAGTACAAACCCCCCACAAGTGACCCCATATTAGAAACTAGACCTCCCAAGGAACTTATCTAGATGTGTTGTGAGAACTTTGAACCCCTAAGTGTTTCACTACAGTTTATAACGCAGAGCCGTGAAAATAAAAATTCTTTTTTTTTTCACAAAAATGATCTTTTCGCCCCCAATTTTTTATTTTCCCAAGGGTAAGAGAAGAAATTAGACCACAAAAGTTGTTGTGCAATTTGTCCTGAGTGCGACGATACCCCATATGTGGGGGTAAACCACTTTTTGGGTGCATAGCAGAGCTCGGAAGGGAAGGAGCGCCATTTGACTTTTCAATGCAAAATTGACTGGAATTAAGTTGGGACGCCATGTTGGTTTGGAGAGCCCCTGATGTGCCTAAACATTAAAACCCCCCACAAGTGACACCATTTTGGAAACTAGACCCCATAAGGAACTTATCTAGATGTGTTTTGAGAGCTTTGAACCCCCAAATGTTTCACTACAGTTTATAACGCAGAGCCGTTAAAATAATTTTTTTTTTTTTTTCGCAAAAATTATTTTTTAGCCCCCAGTTTTGTATTTTCACAAGGGTAACATAATAAATTGGACCCCAAAAGTTGATGTCCAATTTGTCCTGAGTACGCTGATACCCCATATGTGGGGGGGAACCACTGTTTGGGCGCATGGCAGAGCTCGGAAGGGAAGGAGCGCCATTTGGAATGCAGACTTAGATGGATTGGTCTGCAGGAGTCACGTTGCATTTGCAGAGCCCCTGATGTACCCAAACAGTACAAACCCCCCACAAGTGACCCCATATTAGAAACTAGACCTCCCAAGGAACTTATCTAGATGTGTTGTGAGAACTTTGAACCCCTAAGTGTTTCACTACAGTTTATAACGCAGAGCCGTGAAAATAAAAATTCTTTTTTTTTTTCACAAAAATGATTTTTTAGCCCCCAGCTTTGTATTTTTACAAGGGTAACAGAATAAATTGGACCCCAAAAGTTGTTGTTCAATTTGTCCTGAGTACGCTGATACCCCGTATGTGGGGGGGAACCACTGTTTGGGCGCATGGCAGAGCTCGGAAGGGAAGGAGCGCCATTTGGAATGCAGACTTAGATGGATTGGTCTGCAGGCGTCACGTTGCATTTGCAGAGCCCCTGATGTACCCAAACAGTAGAAACCACCCACAAGTGACCCCATATTGAAACTAGACCTCCCATGGAACTTATCTAGATGTGTTGTGAAAACTTTGAACCCCCAAGTGTTTCACTACAGTTTACAACGCAGAGCCGTGAAAATAAAAAATCCTTTTTTTTCCCACAAAAATGATTTTTAGCCCCCCAAATTTTTATTTTCCCAAGGATAACAAGAGAACTTGGACCCAAAAAGTTGTTGTCCAATTTGTCTCGAGTACGATGATACCCCATATGTTGGGGTAAACCCCTGTTTGGGCGCACGGGAGAGCTCGGAAGTGAAGGAGCACTGTTTTACTTTTTCAATGCAGAATTGGCTGGAATTGAGATCGGACGCCATGTCGCGTTTGGAGAGCCCCTGATGTGTCTAAACAGTGGAAACCCCCAATTATAACTGAAACCCTAATCCAAACGCACCCCTAACCCTAATCCCAACTGTAACCCTAACCACACACCTAACCCTGACACACCCCTAATTCTAATCCCAACCCTAATCCCAACCGTAAATGTAATACAAACCCTAACCCTAACCCTAGCCCTAACCCTAGCCCTAACCCTAACCCTAATGGGAAAATGGAAATAAATACATTTTTTTTAATTTTATTATTTTTCCCTAAGGCTAGGTTCACATTGCATTAGGGAAATCCGTTTAGCACTAGCGGATTGCGCTAACGCAATGTCTTTTTAGGTGTCGTGTTTAGTGGTCGCGTTAACGTCCCCGCTCTGGAAGATCGGGGATCGGACCTCGGGCGCGCCGCGGACGCTGCAAGCAGCGTCTGAGGCGCGCCACAAAAGAACGGCACCTTGCTAGCGCGAGCCGAAAATGGCACGCTCTAGCGATGCGCTACACCCGAAAATCACATTGCTGTCAATGGTTGTGCTAACGGACCCGTTGCACGGCGTTAATTGTGACATTTTCGCCGTGCAACGCTGTCCGTTAGCGTTAACCCATTAACGCAATGTGAACCTAGCCTAACTAAGGGGGTGATGAAGGGGGGTTTGATTTACTTTTATAGCGAGTTTTTTATATCGGATTTTTATGATTGGCAGCCGTCACACACTAAAAGACGCTTTTTATAGCAAAAAAGTTTTTGCGTCTCCACATTTTGAGACCTATAATTTTTCCATATTTTGGTCCACAGAGTCATGTGAGGTCTTGTTTTTTGCGGGACGAGTTGACGTTTTTATCGGTTACATTTTCGGACATGTGACAGTTTTTGATCGCTTTTTATTCCGATTTTTTGTGAGGCAGAATGACCAAAAACCAGCTATTCATGAATTTCTTTTGGGGGAGGCGTTTATACCGTTCCGCGTTTGGTAAAATTGATGAAGCAGTTTTATTCTTCGGGTCAGTACGATTACAGCGATACCTCATTTATATCATTTTTTTATGTTTTGGCGCTTTTATACGATAAAAGCTATTTTATAGAAAAAATAATTATTTTGGCATCGCTTTATTCTCAGGACTATAACTTTTTTATTTTTTTGGTTATGATGCTATATGGCGGCTCGTTTTTTGCGGGACAAGATGACGTTTTCAGAGGTACCATGGTTATTTATATCCGTCTTTTTGATCGCGTGTTATTCCACTTTTTGTTCAGCGTTATGATAATAAAGCGTTGTTTTTTGGCTCGTTTTTTTTTTTTTTTTCTTACGGTGTTCACTGAAGGGGTTAACTAGTGGGCCAGTTTTATAGGTCGGGTCGTTACGGACGCGGCGATACTAAATATGTGTACTTTTATTGTTTTTTTTGTTTTTTTTTTATGTAAAGAAATGTATTTATGGGAATAATATTTTTTTTTTTCTGCTTTATTTAGGATTTTTTTTTTTTTTTTTTTTTTTACAAGTGTGGAAATTTTTTTTTTTACTTTTTCACTTTGTCCCAGGGGGGGACATCACAGATCACCGATCTGACAGTGTGCACAGCACTCTGTTAGATCGGTGATCTGACATACAGCCGGGCAGGATTAGAGCTGCAGCTGCAGCCTGATCCTGACCCGGAAGTGCTCCCTGCAGGACCCGGATGCAGCCCGGCGGCCATTTTGGATCCGGGGACTGCAGGGAGAAGACGCTCGGTACACGGTGAGCACATCACCGTGTACCGATCGTCTCAGGGAAGCCCGCAGGGAGCCCCCTCCCTGCGCGATGCTTCCCTGCACCGCCGGCACACCGCGATCATCTTTGATCGCGGTGTGCCGGGGGTTAATGTGCCGGGAGCGGTCCGTGACCGCTCCTGGCACATAGTGCCGGATGTCAGCTGCGATAGGCAGCTGACACCCGGCCGCGATCGGCCGCGCTCCCCCCGTGAGCGCGGCCGATCGCATATGACGTACTATCCCGTCCATGGGAATTAAGTCCCAGGTCACCTGGACGGGATAGTACGTCATATGGGATTAAGGGGTTAAAGTCCACTGTCGACTTCCAGGGCATATTGCCCATATAAATCCTATAACGATTATAAATAGATAAATTGTACCAAGTTACAGTTAGTTACTCGACGCGTTTCCCCTCTTTGCCGAGTGGTGTGTTTTTGTTTTTGTTTTGTCTTTATTAGATAAGTTGATTTTCCTGGCCTATGTATATATATATTAATACCACTAGGAGAGAGGTATATATAGACTAATAATGTGTACGTCCTTGATATTGATTTGCATACTGTAGATATATCAAGATCTGTAGATACATCACTTTAATAAAATAGATAGCTATAATTATAGTGTATAGGTGTTATATCAGAAATATTAGTTTAGCCATTATGATGGGCAACATCAGTGAAATCTATTAGGTTCACTACAATCACCATCTAGTATATTCACTGGAAGATTTAGCTATCTATTACAACTGTTTATTCTAACTATATATATTGAGGGTAATTGCAAATAGGATCTAACATCTCCACCTGAGGACTAAATTAACGATTGCATACATCAGAATCAGTCTATACACCTATTGATTAGATCTATACCTCTTCTCTTTCTCACCTGCCTATTCATTATCTTTGTCACCTCCTGCCACTATAGGGCCCTATAGGGTGAGCAGGGAGAGCCGTCGAGGAGCGGGGGCGCCATTGCGCAGGTTTTTAGGGTGCCAACCTCCGCAAATAGGTAAGGTCAGCTAGGCCAGTGTAGGGGTAGGCACACCCCTGGTTGTTTTCTTTCTCGTGGTGCTTGGTGTGTTGTTTATTATTATATGTATTAAGGTCTAATAAAGGTTAAATTTTAAATAAATAGAGTGGATACCTGTGAGACATTTATGATTAATCCCTCTGGTAATCAAATATTGGTTGTTTAAGTTTACCATGTCGTGTACTAGAAAACGAGAAATAAATTCCAAGTACGGTGAAATTCCCCCCAAAAAAGTGCAATCCCACACTTGTTTTTTGTTTGGCTCTTTCGCTAGGTTCACTAAATGCTAAAACTGACCTGCCATTTTGATTCTCCAGGTCATTTCGAGTTCATAGACACCAAACATGTCTAGGTTATTTTTTTATCTAAGTGGTGAAAAAAAAAAAATTCCAAACTTTATTATTATTATTTTGAATGGGGCAAAAGAGGGGTGATTTGAACTTTTTTATATTTTTAAAAAAAATTTTTTTTTTTTTTTTAACTTTTGTCATGCTTCAATAGCCCCTATGGGAGGCTAGAAGCTGCCACAACTTGATCAGCTCTGCTACATAGATGCGATGGTCAGATCACCTCTATGTAGCTGAATTGCAGACTTGCTATGAACGCCGACCATAGGGTGGCGCTCACAGCAATCCGCCATCAACAACCATAGAGGTCTCAAGGAGACCTCTGGTTGTCATGCCGACACTCCGATGACACCCGATCATGTGACGGGGTCACCAGTACACGAATTTCCGTCCGTATGGCTCAACGCCAGAGCCCACATCAAAAGCGGGGGATACTGCCATCAGCGTAATAGTACGTCTGATGGCAGTAAGAGGTTAACCCCTTCATGACCTTGGGATTTTCTGTTTTTGCATGTTCGTTTTTTGCTCCCCTTCCCAGAGCCATAACTTTTTTTTTATTATTCCGTCAATATGGCCATGTGAGGGCTTATTTTTTGCGGGACGAGTTGTACTTTTGAACGACATCATTGGTTTTAGCATGTCGTGTACTAGAAAACGGGAAAAAAATTCCAAGTGCGGTGAAATTGCAAAAAAAGTGCAATCCCACACTTGTTTTTTGATTGGCGTTTTTACTAGGTTCACTAAATGCTAAAACTGACCAGACATTATGATTCTCCAGGTCAGTACGAGTTCATAGACACCAAACATGTCTAGGTTATCTTTTATCTAAGTGAAAAAAAATTCCTAACTTTGCTAAAAAAAATAAAAAAACTGCGCCATTTTAAGATACCCGTAGCGTCTCCATTTTTCGTGATTTGGGGTCGGGTGAGGGCTTATTTTTTGCGTGCCGAGCTGACATTTTTATTGATACCACTTTTGTGCAGATACGATCTTTTGATTTTAATGCAATGATGCGGCGACCCAAAAAACTTAATTCTGGTGTTTCAATTTTTTTTTCTCGCTACGCCATTTAGCGATCAGGTTAATGCTTCTTTTTATTGATTGATTGGGTGATTTTGAACGCAGCGATACCAAATATGTGTAGGTTTGATTTTTTTTTTTTTTTTTTATTTATTTATGCAGAAGCATCGCCGACCTCCGATCATGCGCCGGAAAGGGTAGTTAAATGCTGCTGTCTGCGTTTGACAGCGGCATTTAACTAGTTAATAGCGGCGGGTGAATCACGGCTTTGATGCGGGCTCACCGCCGGAGCCCTGCATCAAAGCGCGGTATCTGACCTCGGACGTACTATCCCGTCCGAGGTCAGACACTGCAGACAGAGGTTAAAGTAAACAATGTCTGACCAATGTGTAAAATGTAATAATACCCGACCAACTCAAGGGCTGACCAATGTGCAGACAATGTCTGACCTACTCAGTGGTCTGGAAATGTCTTGAGTAAACTGTTCCTGACCAATTCAACTTTCCCCGCTGCTTTTACGTTTGCAGTTGGGTATTTTTCATGAGCTCATGAACTGTTTTGTTTAGAATAGTCAATCTTATTTTATTTATTACTAAACACAGCCGCAACCCTTCCCAAATGAAAGAAAAGGGAAACTTTTGATCTCTGCTGTTTAACCCTTTACTGACCGAACGAATTTTGACCTTAATGAAAGCCAAATTTTACAATTCTGAGCACTGTGACTTTGAGTTAATAACTCTGAAATACTTCAATGGATCCCACTGATTTTGAGATTCTTTTTTTGTGACCTATTGTACTTTATGATAATGATAACATTTCCTCGATATGACTCACGTTTATTTGTGGGGAAAAAAGAGCAATTTGGCCAAAATTTTGCAATTTTCAAATCTTTGTAACTTTTATGCCCTTAAATCACAGAAATATTTCACACTAAATAATAAATATTTCCCACATGTCTACTTTAGATCAGCACATTTTTGTGAACACATCTTTTTTTTTTTTTTGTTAGGAAGTTATAAGGATTAAAAGTCAGCGATTTCTCATTTTTACAACAAAATTTACAAAACAATTTTTTTTTTTTTTAGGGACCATCTCACAGTTAAAGTCACTTTGAGGGGTGTACATGACAGAAAATACCCAAACTTGACACCATTCTAAAAACTACGCCCCTCAAGGTGCTCAAAACCACATTCAAGAAGTTTATTAACCCATTACGTGCTTCACAGGAACTGAAACAATGTGGAAGGAAAAAATGAACATTTAACTTTTTTTTTTTTTAAACATTTTACTTCAGAACCAATTTTTTATTTTCAGAAGTGTAAAAAGAGAAAATGAACCACAAAATTTGTTGTGCAATTTCTCCTGAATACGCCGATACCTCATATGTGGGGGTAAACCACTGTTTGGGCGCACGGCAGAACTTGGAAGAGAAGGAGTGCCGTTTGACTTTTTCAATGCAGAATTGGCTGGAATTGAGATCGGACGCCATGTCGCGTTTGGAGAGCCCCTGATGTGCCTAAACAGTGGAAACCCCCCACAAGTTACACCATTTTGGAAACTAGACCCCTTAAGGAACTTATCTAGATGTGTGGTGAGCACTTTGAACCTCAGGTGCTTCACAGAAGTATAGAACGTAAAGCCATGAAAATAAAATCGTATTTTTTCTACAAATTGATCTTTTAGCCCCCCAATTTTTTTTCACAAGGGTAACAGGACAAATTGCACAACAACTTTCGTGGTTAAATTTCTCCTGAGTACGCAGATACCCCATTTGTGGGGGTAAACTACAGTTTGGGCGCATGGCAGAGCTTGGAAGAGAAGGAGTGCCGTTTGACTTTTTCAATGCAGACTTGGCTGGAATTGAGATCTGACGCCATGTCGCGTTTGTAGAGCACCTGATGTGCCTAAACAGTGGAAACCCCCCACAAGTGACCCCATTTTGGAAACTAGACCCATTAAGGAACTTATCTAGATGTGTGATGAGCACTTTGAACCCCCAAGTGCTTCACAGAAATTTATAACATAGAGCTGTGAAAATAAACAATTCTTTAGTTTTCCCTCAAAAATGTTTTAGCTCACAATTTTTTATTTTCTCAAGGATAACATGAGAAATTGGACCACAAAATTTATTGGACAATTTATCCTGAATACGCTGATACCCCATATGTGGGGGGCCACTGTTTGGGCGCATGGCAGAGCTCGGAAGGGAAGGAGCGCCGTTTTGGAATGCAGACTTTGATAGAATGGTCTGCGGGCGTTATGTTGCGTTTGCAGAGCCCCTGATATACCTAAACAGTAGAAACCCCTCCACAAGTGACCCCATTTTGGAAACTAGACCCCCCAAGGAACTTATCTAGATGTGTGGTGAGCACTTTGAACGCCCAGGGGCTTCACAGAAGTTTATAATGCAGAGTCGTGAAAATAAAAAATATTTTTTTTTCACAAAAATGATTTATTTTAGCCCCCAATTTTTAATTTTTTCAAGGGTAACAGGATAAATTGGACAACAATTTTTGGGGTCCCATTTCTTCTGAGTACGCCGATACCCCATGTGTGGGGGGAACCTCTGTTTGGGCACATATTGGAGCTCGGAAGGGAAGTAGTGACTTTTTAAAATGCAGACTTTGATGGAATGGTCTGCGGGCATTATGTTACATTTGCAGAGCTCCTGATGTACCTTAGTACGCTGATGCCCTATATGTGGGGGTAAACCAATGGCGCACGGGAGAACTCAGAAAGGAGGGAGCACCATTTGACTTTTTGAGCGCAAAATTGGCTGTCTCGTTTGCAGACCCCCTGATGTTAACTAAACAGTTGAAACCCCCCAATTCTAACTCCAACCCTAATCCCAACCCGATCATAATCCTAATCACAACCCAAACCATAAGCCTAATCACAACCCTAACCCCAAAACACCCCTAATCCTAATCTCAACCCTAACCTCAAACCTACCCCTAATCCCAATACACCCCTAATCCCAACCCTAACTTTTACCCTAATCCCAAAAGTAACCCTAATCCCAAACGTAACCCTAATGCCAATCCTAATCCAAACTCTAACCCTAACTTTAGACGTTCTCATTTGCCTTTGAGCAGCTCTCATTGAAATTTTTCTTGGTCTTCCACACCTTATCTTGACCTCCTCTGTTGCTGGTAACTGCCATTTCTTAGTTACATTTCAAATTGAGGAAAGGGCAACTTGAAAACGCTTTACTATCTTCTTATAGTCTTCTTCTGCTTTTGTGGGCCTCCACCATTTTCATTTTCAGAGTCCTAGGAAGCTGCTTAGAAGAATCCATGGCTGCTGTTTTTTGGCACAAGGTTAGAGGAGACTGGTTTTTTCTAAAATTTGAAAAATTTGCATCACCTGGCCTTTGCAACAATGATGGTGAACAAGCCTTAACCCTAAGGGTATGTGTCCACTTTCAGGATGGCCGGCGGTATCGTCGGAGCGGCTTTGCCGCTCTGCGCTAAGCCCCGCCCCCTTCTGGGACGCGATGATGCCGGATGTGTTCACAGCACACATCCGGCATCATCGCACCCCATTCATAGGGCCCTGTGTTATACCTTGCGGCGACGCAGCGTCGCCGCAAGATATACGGACATGCTGCGATCTGAAAAGACGCTCAGCATGTCTGGAATCGCAGGGCCGCCGCGTGCATTAAATCCCCTCCACTATGCTGTAACATCTGGACGCTGCGTGTCTGACGCTGCGGCTCTATGCAGCGTCAGACACGCAGCGTTTCCTGCACGTGGAAACATACCCTAACAGGCTATTTAAGGTCTGAAACTTGGTCCAAGTTTTCTGAGCCACAAATCTCCAAGAGTGCCCAAATGTTTGCATCTGCCCATTTTCCTTTTTGTACTTTTTGAAATGTAAAAGATTAAACATTTGTTTCCTGGGAGAATACAAAAGAAATGTCAAGTTGGCCTTTTAGAGATCATTTAATCTTCAACTAGCTTAACTGTTCACAATAACAGTAATTTTGACCAGGGGTGCCCAAATTTTTACATCCCACTGTATAACTGTATATACTGTGTATTATTCTATGTGTATATTCATGCTGCAATTAGTGTTGCGATTTTATGGCTTTGGTGGTCTTTTCTTTTGTCACCTAGCGGGAAGCAGTTTTATTGGCTTCTCTCCTTTCCTCTGATTGGATTCGGTCCTAATTTGCTCCCAGCGTTATGGATCTCGTATGTGGATTAATGAACATGTGGTAGATTTAATAATGCTTCAGTGTCTACAACACTGTGACCTCTTGCTAAGAAGACATCCATAGAAATAACACATTTCCTAGCCTTTCTCTGAGGTGTGAGATGACCACTTTATGGTTTTCACACATTCACCGATATGAAAATGGGCAATCGCGGGTGAGGGGAAAACATGGGGCCGATGAATTCATCTTTTAATCCATTCATTTCTCTACAAAATGACCTTCCTCAATGGTACGAGGATTCGGACACACAACATGGGTTTTGATAGACCCTCATCAATATTAAAATGAGGCTGTTTCTTCCCAACCTTGCTGACTTCTCTTGCTGGACTAACAGATATTTTGGTGTGACCCCCCCCCCCCTTCCCTCAAAGTAAAGGAGCTGTCGGTAGTAATGAGTGCAAGTGCTCGTTATTCAAGTTTGCCGAGGGTGCTTTGGTATGCACCGAATATCGCGGGTGCTCGAGTGACATGCTTGAGTCCCCGTGGCTGTTAGACAGCCACAAAACATGAGGGGATTGCCTGCCATACATTGCATGTTCTCGCCCTGTGCTCTTCACAGATGAGAGCAGGGTCACACTGCGCAGATATGACTGATGTGACAAATTCTGGAGACACCATGAAGACGTTCTGCTGCCTTCAACATCCTCCAGCATGACCAGTTTGGCAGTGCGTCAGTAATTTCTTTAGAGGGCTGCACAGCCCTGAATGCTATCAATCACATCTGGAACATCATGTCTTGTTCTATTCACCAACACCACATTGCACCACCGACTGTCCAGGAGTTAAATGATTCTTAAATCCAGGTCAAGGGGGATATCCCTCAGAGCATCCGCCGCCTCATCAGGAGCATGCCCAGGTGTTGTAGGGAGGTCCTACAGGCACGTGGAGGCCACACACGCTACTGAGCATCATTTCCTTGTCTTGAGGCATTTCCATTGACGTTGGATCAGCCCGTGATTTGATCTTCCACTTTGATTTTGAGCATCATTCCAAATTCAGACCTGAGTTATTACTTTTGATTTACATTGATCATTCTCATGTTTTATTGTTCGCAACGCATTCCACTCACCTCCCTCTCCTTCCCTTGGCACTCTGGTCTCCGAGGCACTGGCACTCTGTACAACAGACACCACAGAATGACGTCATCGCGTCTACTATCCTACTCTCCAGCGGCCCGTTTTCCAGCAATGTATTCACCGCTGTCTGCATCCCGAGGATGTGGATTGATGGCAGTCATGGGCATGGTACTGCACATAGTCCACAGTTTCGGCCCTGTAACCTAGACATAATGGCCAAATCAGCGCTGGTGTCACTGTCCCCGCTTCCTGTCGAATTGAGTAGGAAGAGGAAGTCCACGATCAGCTGCAGTCCGGACATCCTCCTCCTGTTCAATTTTGTCTGAAGGCGGGGACAGTGACGCCGGTTCTGACTGGGCGCTGGTGCCACGTATCACAACTCTGCACAAGAGCCCTGGGGGGAGCGAGTGCTGCCACCATGGGAATGGCACGGGAGGAGAGTATAGGCTTTATTATTTTGAGGGCCAAACATTTTGATCAAGAAGGGGTTGTCCTAGTAGTAGACTACCCCTTTAACGAAACTAGGATAACAGCAACAGAGGTGCAGGCCCCATACCTCTCATGGTCACCCCTTTGCCGCAGTGTCTGTTCTATATGTACTGCAACACAAGAAAACATACCGGCACCAGATCCCGTTTCTTGCCACTGCAATTTACCTCATCAGCCTGCATGAAAACAACAACAACGGGAGTTCGGGTGCACAGCAGAAAAAAAGTTTTAAACAACTGTCCAGAATGAGAAAAAAGGTGGCACTCGCCCTCCAAGTAAGACATTCCTTAATTTCATATTCTAGAAGTTTCAGGAAGAGAATGGTGGAACACTTCGTGGGGTGACTGCTGTTTCACGCTGTCTGCACTTCGACAGGTCCTGTGACATAGCTGCCATGCCCTGTGGGGAGACCCCTTTATATCAGATACTTGCCCCCACATGCTGGTCAGTGATGGCACAGGTGGTTATCACTATGGTCCAGATTCTTCTGCTTGTCTGTACTGTCTGTGTGTCTACCCTCAGGCCAACATGAAAGCCCTGGCTTATATGCTCTCTGGATGTAACCAGAGGTGGGATCCTGACCCCACACTGACCTAGCCTTGTCACCAGGTTAGTGCAAAGAAAACACCAGACCACCAGGCAAAATCATCACTTACTAGCGGTTCCTCAGACTGCTGCGACTGCTCCCCAGTTACACACCAGTCATTTCTTCAGTGCACTCAATAGCTCTGGCCACTCTGTGTCCTCTTGGCTTTTGCTGTGTAATTTGAGAGCAGCATAATGTAGGGTTAGAGAGCCTGACTCCAGTGATGTCACTTACTAGGCTATTTGATTCAGTTTTAATAGAATCCCTGTTTTCTCTGCTGTAGATGTCACACTTGTAAGAATGCTGAGCTCTGTATAACCCCGCCCCCACCACTCATTTGTGGCTTCCTGTGTGCACTGTGCCTTGTCAGCAAGCTACCAATCAGTGATGGGGGTGGGGTTACATAGAATAGCTGGACTGGCCTGCACTTGAGACCTAGTCAGGCAGTGGTAATCTCCTGCTGATAAAACCTGACTCTACAGCACACAGCCTAATAAGTGTCACATCCCTGAGATCGCACTCTTGCCCTACACGATGCTGCTCTCCCTTCAGTTGTATCCTGCTGACGTAGGGTACGTGAGCGGATCGTGTGTTCTGAGCGTGGGAGCAGACAGGCATACAGTGTATTGTGAATAGGAGTAGTGTGTGGGTTTGTGCATTTCAGCACATGCCCCATTAGCTGTCAGCACAGAAGACACTCGGGGCGTTTATCGACGCTAAACTGGATTAGTGTAAAAAATAGTTCTCTAACCGTAAATAGGTCATCTGTCCCCTCTGAATACAGATGTCACTGGGAACATTCACAAATGGCCCTGTTTAAAATCCACATCGAGAAGAGCAATGACCCCGAGCCGAGGTGTTCTGTATGCAGCCAGCGTTCCCTTCTATCACTACTGAAGGCGGCTAACTAAAGCCAGCATCCTCCTGAATCATGGAAGTATAGCTAATGTGTGGGTAGCGGCTGTAAATGCAATTGTAGACATGGGGTTATCAGGCCGCGCAGTAGACCGATGGTTACAGAGCGTCTAGTCACTGATCGCTACTTTCACACATCAGTTTTTTTGTTTCAGGCAGAATCCGGCAAATTTGTAAAAAAAAAAAAAACTGATCCGGTGCAAATAGTGAAAAACTGATGCGCCGAATCCGTTTTTCAGCTGGATCCAATTTTTGTTTAACCCGGGGATAACTTCCTTTTCCGGGGAGAGAGAGAGACCCACCCCAGAACGGAACATTTCCATGGGAAATGCTTGTAAAACCGGATCCGGAGGCCGGATTCATCGTTTCACATGTCCGTTTTACACGTTTTTGGCCGGCTGCACCACTGTGTGCTTTTTTTTTGCCGGAAAAAAAAAAAAGTTCCTATTGAAAAAAAACGGATGAAACGTGTGGCCATCAGGCGCAATCCGGTGTTAATACAACTCTATGACAAAAAAAAGGATCCGACGTAAAAAAAAACAAAACAAACGGATCCTTTTTTTATGTGTGAAAGTAGCCTTACATGAGCTCCCCTCATTGGGAGTCCGGTTAGTATGGAGACTGGTGAGAATAGATGCCATATATAAATATTAGGCGTTATTGGCCTCCATTCACACCTGTTATGATTATGGGAACTGAAAAACGACTACTGAGCGCTCTAGCCCCCACACCACAGGCTGCGTTCTGCCCATGTACAGTGTACATAGAAGGCTGGGGGCGGGGTTATACAGAGCTCATGAATATGCAGCAGGGTTACTAGGCCTCCAGTGATAATCTCCTGCTGAGAAAACAGTAATTTTATCAAAACTACCCTAAGCAGCCCAGTAAGTGATACATAGCAGGAATCAGGGTCTCTGTCTCCACATTATACTGCTCTCCTGTTAGGTGGCAAAATCCTGGTAACAGATTCCCTTTAAGTGCTAAATACCCATCTGTTTTTTTTTCTCCGTATGAGAAAGGGATTCTGGGGCATTTTTTCTTTGACGTCCTCTGTTATTCCTCCTAGAAATGTATAAATTGATAACTGGATCTTACCATTTGTTACACCTGACTGTGTGGGGACGCACCCCCTTGGTAAGGAGGATAGGTGATGACTATTTCTTAAATATTCAGGAGGAACGACAGAAGATCTCCTAATTACTGACCATTGTCTCACCCACCATTGGGTGTAGATAATGGAGGACATCGTTTTGCTCCCTAGAACCAGGCCGCAATACTCGCCTATTAGACATACCGGAATGTTCCCAGTGGTCCACATGGCCGATGTGTCACGTCTGTGGACTATTTATAAGACTGGACTGAAAGCCCAACAGGACAAATGGAAAATAAGAGGATCAGAATAAATGCTAACCACTGAGCCACTTTCTCACATTCTGGCAAATCAATGGGATTTTGAGGAGCTGCAGAAAGTCTCCCATGAAATGTTGTGGCAGTTTTCTCAATTCTTTTATTTTCTTATACTCCATTTCCTTCAAGGTTTTTGTTTTTTTTTAATTCCAGATGGAGAAGTTAATCACTGACTGTAACCAAGTATTCTCTCATTTCAGGTGGACAATAACTTAAACCTCGACCTGTCTGATGACGAGGAGCTGAGGGAACAGCTGGACATGCATTCAATAATCGTGTCCTGCATAAACGACGAGCCGCTCTTCACCGCCGAGCAGGTGAGTCAAGATCTCCTATTACCCGGCTTTATGGAATAACACCCTCTTCACACCTCCATTACTTCTTCTCGATCAGGTTTCTTTTAGACATCCAGAAAGGTGTAACCTGCAAATAGAGGGTCTTATAGAGGGACAGTAGCTCTTTTTAGAATAATAGAGGGGTCTATAGTGGGGTACAATCTTGTTATTACATTCATACGACCGAACGATCGATCGCTTTAGGTTCTGACCCGGCGTGTAATCCCTGACGTGGAGGATTGTGCAATACGAAATGTCTGATTTATGCTAATGACCACGTCCTAAGCCGACTTTTGGTGTGCCCTCCTGCAGAGCAAATGGGCATTGCAATATTGGTTTCAGTGTATTAATGTGGTGCCAGATTCCGTGCCTAAATTCCCATACATTCGCTGCATGTGAATGGGCTTCTTGGAACAAGCATGCTCATTGTTCCATTGCATTCGGCGTGACAAAGCGGAGGATTAACCCATTGAGCAGCAATGGAGCTGGGCTTTGTGCCAATTCACGGCACCATTTATCGGCATCCTCTTGTGAAATTTTCAGCAGATCCATGGAGTGTGAACATGGCCTAGTGTGACGCCCTTGTTTGATGTATCATGAATAAACCTCTCCTTATAGGGCCTATATATGATATAAGATGGCGCCCCCCGGTGAAGATGCCAGAGGATGAGTGTAAGCGTAGGGACAGGGACCTTTTGGTTTAAAGCGCCACTCCAGCACTGAAAAAAAAAAAAGCCACACAGTGGTGATTTAAGTGATTTCTCGCACTGTCGGTTTGTCAATTCTTTCAGCAGTTTTTCATTGGTGTATCACCCATACACACTAATGGGAGAGTACAAAAAGTAAAAACATGTTTTGTTTTTTTGTATGTTTTTTCTGTACTGTGGACAAACCGCATATGTAATCTGTAATTTGAACTCCATGTTTCACAAGCAAAAAGTAACGCTGCGTGTGAGGACACGGGGGGTCAGTGGGTGCTCTCGTCCGCTGGCTCGAAATCGCATGGACCAAGGATCATCCCACTGAACGCCTGCTCTCCTCCTTTTAATGTGGGCATAACACTTCTCAGACAACACAGGGCAAGGGTAAAGCAGTGTGGCAATAATTTATTGAACCACCAACAAATAACCTATAGAGCAGTCCCAGCAAATACCCAACATTAGAGTCTCGCCCTTCCGCTGGCTCGCCGGGATTGGAGCAGCTGCAATTTTGTGGCTTCCAGGCCGACTATCCCCAGCACCCGCTTCTGTCGGGCACTTTACCCTCCCCTTGTGTTGTCTGAGGAGTATTACGCCCATGGGGAAAGGAGAGCTGGCGTTCAGGCGGATAATCCCTGGTCCGTGCGGTTTTGGCTAGTGGACCAGGGCGCCTGCTGACCCTCCCCCATGTCTCCACATTATAGTGGCAGCAGTGGGATGATCCCTGGTCTATGCGGGGACAGAGCACCCACTTACACCCCACACCTCTCCCCTGTGTCTTCACAATAACCTTTCTGATCCCCAAATGCATGCACTTTAGCCACAAGGGTCAGACCACGACCCCCATCTTTTGTAAAGAAGCACCTAATGCGCAGGTGCAAAGGTCACTGTTGAAAGGGGCGGCAGGATCATGTGTGACATCGTCAGTTATGGCTTATGGATCCTTTATCCGCTGTATATAGAGGTTTTGCCTGTCATTGTAATCCTGCCTTTGCTGAGAAGGGGCCTGCTGAAAACTCTTCCTGAAAAGACAGGAAGTATGAATCTAAAAAAGCCTCTGACCAAATTAAGATTTAAATTTATTTATTTATTTTTTTTTTTATTGCCAAAATGTTTTTGAAAAAAAATACATATTGCACAAAAACCAGATGAAACTATATAGGCAAGCTATGATCCGAAAATAATGACCTTTCTCTTGACTGGGTCATTGAAGTGTTGTAATCCAGTGGGTTGTTCCTTCCTACACAGTTGTGGGGGGCTGCTGGAGGCCCTTATCACGCCATCTTGGTACCCCTTTGAATCATCCATTACTTTCTCAAGCATTACCTAAGACCTTGCTCTCTGTGTTGCTTGTGTGATACGTCTTCTTTACCATATAACTTAGAATTAAAGACTTAGGAACCTTTATAAACTCACATGAAATTCATTAGCTGTGATCTCTGTTTTCCTGGCAGGTTATAGAAGAAATTGAGGAAATGATGCAGGAGTCGCCTGACCCAGAAGAGGATGACACTCCGTCCCAGTCGGATCGCCTCTCGATGCTTTCACAAGAGATCCAGACACTCAAAAAGTCTTCATCCAGTCATAGCTATGAGGAGAGTAAGTAGATAGTAATTATTGGTTCCTTATCAGCCTGAGGATGTATTCATCACTCGTGTACGGTCTGGTCTCCTTATAGATCAGACTTGTAGTATAATGTTAATCCAGTATGGGAACGGATCAGATCACTTCCCCAGGGAGATGTACCGTATATACTCGAGTATAAGCCGACCCGAGTATAAGCCGACCCCCCTAATTTTGCCACAAAAAACTGGGAAAACTTATTGACTCGAGTATAAGCCTAGGGTGGAAATGCAGCATTTACCGGTGAATTTCAAAAATAAAAATAGATCATTATTTCCCCATAGCTGTGCCATATAGTGCTCTGCACCGTTCATATTTCCCCATAGGTGTGAACCATATAGTGCTCTGCACCGTTCATTGTGCCCCATTGCTGTGCCATATACAGTGCTCTGCACCGTTCACTGTGCCCCATAGCTGTGCCATATACGGTGCTCTGCACCGTTCACTGTGCCCCATAGCTGTGCTGTGCCATATACGGTGCTCTGCACCGTTCACTGTGCCCCATAGCTGTGCCATATACGGTGCTCTGCACCGTTCACTGTGCCCCATAGCTGTGCTGTGCCATATACGGTGCTCTGCACCGTTCACTGTGCCCCATACATAGCTGTGCTGTGCCATATACGGTGCTCTGCACCGTTCACTGTGCCCCATAGCTGTGCTGTGCCATATACGGTGCTCTGCACCGTTCACTGTGCCCCATAGCTGTGCTGTGCCATATACGGTGCTCTGCACCGTTCACTGTGCCCCATAGCTGTGCTGTGCCATATACGGTGCTCTGCACCGTTCACTGTGCCCCATAGCTGTGCTGTGCCATATACGGTGCTCTGCACCGTTCACTGTGCCCCATAGCTGTGCTGTGCCATATACGGTGCTCTGCACCGTTCACTGTGCCCCATACATAGCTGTGCTGTGCCATATACGGTGCTCTGCACCGTTCACTGTGCCCCATACATAGCTGTGCTGTGCCATATACGGTGCTCTGCACCGTTCACTGTGCCCCATACATAGCTGTGCTGTGCCATATACGGTGCTCTGCACCGTTCACTGTGCCCCATACATAGCTGTGCTGTGCCATATACGGTGCTCTGCACCGTTCACTGTGCCCCATAGATGTTCCACATAAATTTGTGCCGCCGCTGCCGCAATAAAGAAAAAAAAACACATACTCCCCTCCCTTGATTGCAGCTCCCGGCGTCTCGTTCCGGCGCCTCCATCTTCCCGGCGTCTCTGCTCTGACTGATCAGGCAGAGGGCGCCGCGCACACTATATGCGTCATCGCGCCCTCTGCCTGATCAGTCAGAGAGCAGAGACGCCGGGAAGATGGAGGCGCCGGCCGGGAAGATGGATCGGCGCCCGGCGGCTGGAACGAGGACAGGTGAATATAACATACTCACCTAGTCCTGGCGATCCTCGCGCTGTCCCCTCCTGTCTTCGGTGCCGCAGCTTCTTTCTCTATCAGCGGTCACCGGCACCGCTGATTAGAGAAATGAATAAGCGGCTCCGCCCCTATGGGAGGTGGAGCCGCTTATTCATTTCTGTAATGAGCGGTCCCACGTGACCGCTGAAGAGAGGAAGAAACTGCAGCGCCGAAGCCCGTGGGACGGCAGGGACAGCGCGAGGATCGCTGGGACTAGGTAAGTATACCCCAGCGCCCTCAGCCCCTCACCCGCCGACCCCACCGCTACCGTGACTCGAGTATAAGCCGAGGGGGGCACTTTCAGCCCAAAAATTTGGGCTGAAAATCTCGGCTTATACTCGAGTATATACGGTACATACCTGCCAAAGAGTAGGAACCTGCAGGTCTTCACTAGTCGCTCCATGTAAAAATGTAACATTTGGTTTAGTCATTGTATCATTTATTAGTACTTATTACATAATAGATGCTCTATGTAATTCTTGATCTAACTCCTCCTGTGATTTTTTTTTTTTTTTTGTATATTTTTTTTGGCTGTGAATCAACCGCACAGACCACAGCGTGCACCGCATGATAAGCGCAGATTATCCCAGTGTTCCCCCAACTCCCTCCTGCGGGGTCATGAGAAGAGCAAGAGCCGTCAGAACTCGCAGCACAGAGTGAATAGGCCTCAAATTACCCCCAGAATTTTTTTTTTTGCCCATTTTTCTCATTAGATTATGCATTTTTCATAACTGATATATGAGCAGCTTCCTTTGTCCTGTGCAGTGAATCCTGTTCATTAATATGTAGGTTGGCATGACTGAATATCCAACATGAAAGGAGTCTTCTAATTGCTTTAAGATTATTCACCCCGCAGCTTCTCCGCCCTTGAATGGAAAGTGTCTGGAGATGTGGCCATGTACAGTCCTCCTGCTTCTCCCAGTGAAAGAGAAACAGCCGGACTCGAATAAATGGGGCTTTAAACGCCTCCAACGATCAAACACTAGAAATGGTGGAAGCATGTTGTCAGTATTCGCCAAGTACTGAGAGAGCGGAGAATGCAGATACAGGTGTAAATTGGAGGGATCTACAGTATTGTGTGACATGTTATGTTCATCTATTAGAGGGAATATGTCACCCGATTTCTGCTATGTAATCTGAGACCAGCATGATTTACGGGCTGAGACCCTAATTCCAGTAATGTCACTTACTGGGCTGCTTGCTGTTATTTTGATAATATCACTGTTTTCTCTGCTGTTAGGCTACGTTCACATTAGCGTTTCCCGACGCAGCGTCGGGAAACGCTGCGGCGACGCATGCGTCATGCACCCCTATATTTAACATGGGGAGCGCATGGACATGCTTTGTGCTGCGTTGTGCGACGCATGCGTTTTTTTTTTTTTGCCGTAAGCGTTAGGCGCAGAAAACGCAACAAGTTGCATTTTTTTTTGCGTCCAAATTTCAGCAAAAAAGGACGCATGCTTCGCAAAACGCAGCATTTTTGCGTGCGTTTTGGTGCGTTTTTATTTGCGTTGTGCGTTGCGTCGCCGACGCAGTGGCGCACAACGCAAATGTGAACGTAGCCTTAATCTACCAATTCTCTCCCGTGTCTTATTGTCTGCAGTGCTGATGGTTCGATAACATCACTAAAGCCAGTAACTGAGCGCAGCGTCTGCTCGAGTTGACGTCAGCACTGCAGACAATAAGTGATACCAGGAGCCAGTGGTGGAGATTCTGCACTGGACCGGAGAAGGGCAAGTAAAGCATAGATAGGTAGTTTATCATTAGTTAAAAGCATTCATCCCCTGTAAGACCATATGCACAGCAATCCAGACCAATATCATGTCTGCTGGACCCATACACTGCTGTGTGCATGCCGACTTCTACTGCCCTGTAGTTGGCGCGATCAGTGGGGGTATCAGAAGCAGGGTGGATTTGATTTAAATCTAACTGATTTAAATCACTAATCAGTAAGGCTTGATTTAAATCAGTGATTTAAATCAAAGTTTCTACCTAAACTAGTTCTTGCTACTTTAACATGCAAGTAGATGAAGATTTTTAGAATCACTTTTTATATTACTTTTTTCTCCCCAGTTTAATGGGTTAATCATTCATATTTGGACACCACTGTTCTGTTGTACTTAGGAAGGAGAAAAATAATCCTGACCTTAATAACAATTTAAATAGATTTATTCAACTGAAACAATAACAACATTACAGCATAAGTTATTTGCTTAAACAAACATCCATGTTTGTTAACTAATTTGGCTAAACAAAATATATATATATATTATAAGAAACTTAGACTGTCAGCCCAGCCGACACATGAAAAACTTAAATACTACTGTCCCTGCTGTCCTCTGTAGCTCACTTGTCGTCATCTTCATCATCATCTTCTTTGTTCCTATTCATAATCTGGAAAAGAAAAACAAGCTTTCCTGCTTTATTGGGTCCCAACCGATTTCTCAATTTAGAATGAATGAGTCCAAAGGAAGAGAATATTCTTTCAACGCCTGCAGAAGAAGCTACTGCTGTTAAAAGTGAAATCATTACTTGAACAGTCTCTAAATCCAAGCGCTTAAGTAACTTCCACCAGTTTACTGGTGTGACCTTCCTTAAAATATCTTCAGCAAACATATATTTCTTGAATGGTTCCCCCTTAGCTCTGAAGTTTATTATAGTTGGCATTAAAGATGGATGATTGCTGGATACCCATGCCATAGCTAACTCCTCTTCCTCAGCACTTAGGTTTTGACCCTGATATTGGATATTGACTATGGGCCAAAAAATGAGCTGGAGTCAGTGCCTGTCCCATTCGTTTGTTTACTGCTTGTAATTTAATTCTGTCCATGTGTAGTTCTGTTTTTAAGTGTTCACTCAGTTCCTTCCAAATTTCAACAGCATCCGCAATAAAACAGCTATTTTTCTGTATTTTGTTTAAAGCTTGAGAGATGGGTTTCAGGAAGCTCAGCATATGTTCAACATTTCTCTTAAGCCCAATGTTGAGGATTTTGTCCGTGACGGTGCCATCTATTTTATCTCGATTTTCTTCACAGTGTCATCAGAATAGGCCAGTTTTTGATATACTGCTCAAAACAGTCCACTACAGAGTTCTATCTAACATCTTGTGGGAGCGTTAGCTTGGTTCCACTCATCCTTTTCAGAGCTGCTGCAGCAAAATGATTATTACGGAAGTATTTAGCAATTTCAACAACATTAGCCTTTATTTCTGGAACATTTAAGTCTTTGGCTAAGAGGTTCAGCAAATGAGCACTGCAACCATATGTTATTAGCAGCTTTGTATTCCCTCCCTGCTCTTCTAAATCTCTTCTCATCTTGGATACGTTTGCAGCATTGTCAGTGACCAAACTGCGTACTAGACATTTGAATTTTTGTTCACATGTCGTTATAGCTTTTACTGCCACTTCTTGTAAGTATTCTGCTGTGTGTGCATTTCCTGACGTATCAGTTGTTTGTGCAAGGAAGACTTTACCTTCTTCTGTTGTTATACAAGCACATACAATAGGATCATTGTGGACATTACTCCACCCATCAATACTTAGGTTAACAATTTTACCCTCCAGAGCTGTTGCACATTGCTCCATTTCTCTGTCATACACTTGATCCAGCAGTTTCCCTGCAAAATCAGCTCTGCTGGGTGGACTGTATCCTGGTTTCAGTGACTGAACCATATTAATGAAATGTGTGTTCTCAGTCAGACGGAAAGAAGAGTTCGTTGCATAAATAAACTGGGCAATTTTTTCATCAATCAACTCTTTTTCTAATCTGCTAGTTCTTATCACAAACCTATCTATGGTGGTTCCAGGAGGTAAAGGTTTTTTCTTCCTTTTGGGTGATGGTGATATGTGGCTGTGGGTGTCTGATGATGATGCTGCTGCTAATGAAGCACTATCCTGGATGGATAACTCTGAAACTGTAGAACAGGATGATGGTGATCTTGGAGGTGGATAGTTTCCAGAATCCATGAATTCCCCTAAACAAAAAAAGTCAATGCTGTTATTTTATTGTTTATACAATTTCTGCTTATTGTACACAACACATCACTGCCCCTGCCCCAAAAGGAATATTTGTTTTTCTTCATAACTGTACCAAATGACAGTAACATGCAGTAATAATAAGAAATATATTTTTTCTCACACATGACAGTTCAGTCTTTAGAAATAGGATTCAATAAAAATGTTTACCAACCTGAAGATCCTGCCTGTTCAGAAGTGTTTCTTTGGTCATCTTCATCACCGCACTTCTCATGGTGTTGCCTCATTCGCGCCACCAGGCCTTGCATCTCTTTGTTGCATCGTTTGCATTTTGCACGCATGCCTGCCTTACCGATAGGCGAAGGAGCTTCATTAAAATATTCCCAAACTGGGTCTCTTTTACGGCCTGCTGCCATTATAAGGAAAGAATGTAATAAACCTCAGATCGTACACACAAACAGATCCAGACTTGTCTGTCTGTGGCTATGCTGCAGTATTGTGCTCAAAGTTTCACTTTCATTTTCTTGTCTGCTTGCCCTTCTTCCTCCTCACACTTAGATTCACATTCTTCTTGTGTTGTGCAGATCTATTCCACTCCAAACAATCAGAAACATATTGTCTAACTTCTTGGACTTGGCACTGAAGGGGTTGATTCTGTATTCATAGGTTTGTAGAACAATAGGATTAAGGTCTTTTTCTCAACTCTGTTCATGTTGTAACATTTTTGCCCTGAAGAAGAGGCTGGGACTTCTGCGGAGTCAAATTCAGTTTTGAGAACTGCGTAAGTAAAGCGAGCGTCTGTGATAATATAGGAGAGAAACTGCCCACTAATCCTACAGAAACCTCTGGAAGAGCATGGCATTGTGAATGTTACACATATACAGCCTTTATTCTACTGAGTTAAACAACTCAGCTTTATCTCATGATGGAAGAACCAGGTAAAATATTTTCCTCAAAAAGCAGTTTATTGAAAAAAATCTGATTTAAATAAAAAAAATCCGATTTAAATAAAAAAAAAATCCGATTTAAATAAAAAAAAATTGATTTTTTTTATCCACCCTGATCAGAAGCGATCATTGGGGGTATCCTTCAAGCCCCACACACTGCTGTACAGGACCCCATGGGTGTTACTGTGATTTGTGCATGAGCCATTGGTTTAGTATGAAATCTACCAGATAATGTGATATCAGAGTGTGAATTCCTGGCATTTTACTATAAATGCAGTTTGAGTGGTAGAATAAATTGTAAGGTAAGGCATTGGTTTTATGGAATAGTAATCATTTTCTTAGTCGTAAATCCTGTTCTGAGCGGTTATACATCAGTCTAACGGGAAGTGTTTGCTCTCTGACTGCTGTCTTTTTTTCTCTCTTTTCTACAGAAGTGAAGCAGATGTCCGTGGCAGAGTTAAATGATCTTTTGGAGGAAATTGAGATGGCCATTAAGGATTACTCTGAGGAGCTGGTGCAGCAGCTGGCTTTACGGGATGAGCTGGAGTTTGAGAAAGAAGTGAAGAACAGCTTTATCTCTGTACTCATTGAAGTACAGAACAAACAGAAGGAACACAAGGAGAACGTGAAGAAGAAGCGAAAGCTGAAAAGCAACAGCACACAGAATGGCAAACAGGAGAAGGGTCATCTGCCGGGAACGGTAAGCGTATATATGTCCGCCAGGGTGAAAACACAAGGCATAGGATCAAAATGTCCATTCAAAGCTAAGACTTAAGGGGGTTTTTTTTCTACGTATTTGCCATTCAAGTAGTTTTAGTTCCTTGAGATCCTAAGACCACATTTTCCCTGACTGATCATCCATCTAGTTGACCTCATCACATAAAGGAGTCATATGATGATATTAAACCTCAGCTCTACGCCCAGCCTCGGAAAGTCAGTACACGTTCCCAGGAACAGAATGGAAATGAGGCCTGCCAACTCTGCCTTCATGTAGCGTCAGCCTTTCAGGTTATGAATGTTGGCGCTCACCCTATATGTATTGTTCTAAATGTATTTTATAGAATAGTCAATTATTGTAGTTTGTTATGCTATTATCACCTTAACACCGTATCATGTACATGATTGCGAGGGTTAACGTGGAGGGGAAAGAGTTAAACTCTCTGCACGCAGTTCGTTACAGCTATATTACATAACCAAAATTTGTATCTAATAGCTGCGGGCATAGCTGAGCTCCAATTGCTGCTGTTAATCATTTACATGCTGCAGTCCATCAGTGACAGTGGCGGTACATGGCATCGTTCCTGGCGCTTGTGCACACCTGCTCCCATTTGGCCCTGATGAGTTACCATGGTCGCTGGGGACCTGTCATCTTGGTACTACTGGGAATCCCAGCCAAGATTTCCACCATGTACTGCAATGCCGAAGTATTACCGTATATAGAATAAGCATGTGGACAATCATAGGTTCAAGTACTTTAAGAATATTAAATATATATCTGTTTAAACTCCAGAATTGCAGTTTTCCTGTAACGTCACCCCATCCCAAGAAGAGAAAAATGCAATGAAAATCAATCAAAACGTTGCATGTACCCCAAAGTGGTATCAAAACATTCTTCAAAAACTATCCATGATGCAGCTCCAGAAAATGAAAAATAAAACGGTAAGGTGTCTCGGAAAATGGCACCATAAACCAAAATCAACACACTTAGATTTTTTTAAATTCTAATATAAAAAACAAAAAAAAAACCGTAAGTCTGTTTGGCATCATCGTAATGATACTGACATTGGGAATCATCCTCTCGGGTCATTTTTACACTAAAATGAGTGTTGTTGAAACAAAACCCCCCTCGCAAAAAATGAATGAGAATATTTGGGGAGTGGAATTTTACAGTACATCATATGGTAAAATGAATGATGTAATTAAAACCTACAACTTTTCCCACAAAAAAACAAACTCTTGCTGGCTCTTGTAAGAAGGTAATGCAAAAAAGGAAAAATCGCCCATCCTTAAAGGGATTAAACCGCTCCACTGAGCAATTTCCACCCTTTTCCTACACTCGTGCATGGTTTGACTTTAACTAGATAGATATTCATATAGGCTTAAAGATGTAATTCACCTCGCATGTGAATTTGTCTTTGGGAAATGGACACATCACTTCTGGCTGAGTGATGTCCTGCTGTGAACTGAAATGACCCGAGGCCAAGATAAGAGGACACGGGTAGGAACGGTCCGCGATGCCAGAATCTGTGCAGTCCTAGTTTTAGAAGCCAAAACAGACCACACACAGTTCATTATTAGAGGAGTCCTAATGATAACTAAAATCCATTTTAGGTGGTAACATTGGCCTTTCCTTCCTTGTCCATGATATTCTTGATTTTTGTGTGTACTGGTTGTCTTGTCTAGTCTCGCATTACATCTAACCGCTTACTAACCTCTTCTTTATCTTTCTTCCTTTACTGCTTGCTGTGCTTCTGCGCTCCTTTAGCGTTTCAGTATGGAAGGCTTGTCAAACGTCATACAGAATAGCTTTCGCCAGACGTTTGGGAGTTCGGGTGGAGAAAAACAGGTGCTGGGTTTTTCTTTCTCCTCTCCTCCTATCTTCCCTTTCTCAATAACTTGAATTTCTATGTTATGTGTCAGTGTTCGGTACTCTGCTCCTGGTGATTAGAGGGTTGGACTAGGCATGGGAAAAAGTCCTGCCAGAGTCTGTTTAGGCGTTTGGTCAGTCTGCGTTCAGGCTGTAGGTAAAGGGGTTTTCTTGGGTAATTTTATTTTATTTTTTATTTTTTTAACTTCATCTACTTTAAATTAACACAATAATCCTTACTTACCTGCTGCAGCTTCAGGACTGCTTTTCTGCTGACGCATTTGCAGAGATGATGACCTGACCAAAGGGTGTGACCTCTACAGCTTTTTTTATGAAGACTATTTCACCATGACCACTGAGTCCCGTGATTGACCGGCAATATTTACACAAGGCATGCCTGTTAAAAAAAATTTTTTTTTTTTTTAAAAATCCTGAAAAATCCCTTTTAACATAGATTTCTTCTGCAAGGAACCTTTTCCATAAAGCCTTTTAGTGAGGAGAATAAAATCTTCTAGTATCTTTGAAACAGATGACTGCTGGTCACTCTTGAGTCCAGCAGCGGGGTGTCCTTTTAGACCTTTTTGTGCTGCATTCGCACATCTGTGTGTCACGGTCCAAAGACTCATGGGCTGACCATCATTTTTACGACCCAAACTCAACAGCTTCAAAGGTATATATAAGGTTGTCAATGTTGGAACAGAAGACCTGCAGCTAGCTTCAAAAAGATTGTCCAAAGAGGACAACCCATTTAGAGAGGACCTATCATTTTTGGGAAAATGCCAAACATGACAGATATTAAATTAGAAAACTTTTCTCAAACGCATATAATTGGCAAAAGAGAGTACGGTTTATTTTACTAGAGGAAGCACAAAATCGGCCTCTCTTCTCTGGGAGGAGTGTGGAGCTGATTATATACATCATCTGAATTATAAATGGAGTGTTGGCACCAGATATGGCGGAATTCATAATGAACAAATCAATTTGCCAGGTTCGCTGTCTTGCTTATTTCCTGGCCCATATAATACAGTGAGAGAATCAGTTCACATATTTCCTTCTTTCTCAAGTTCAACAAAGGGGAATCGTGAACTTGGTGAATGATTTCATCAATGCATCCTCTGATATGCTGTGAATTAGCAAAATTTAAATCTTGTAATTTTTTTTTGTTTACCTTCAGCCATGATAATGATTTTTTTCTGTCTACTGATGTATAAGATATCTCTGTATATTGTGCAGCACAAATAGAGGACACAGCTGCTTAAAAAGAGTCCGTCTCCAAGAGGAGGACTTGGCTGCTTCTAAAAGGTTAATCTGCTAGAAGATAAAATAACTGCTTGTAAAGGGTTGCTATATTATGGGGGCTTCAGCTGCTTTCAGAGACAAATTCAGACATCTATGGTATGTGGTCTTGATTCATGGGGAAAGTTTTTGTTATTTTTTTTTTTCCAGTCTGTACGCAAACTGTATTTCAGATATGTGAATGAGACCTAAGGACTCTGACTGCTGTACCCAGAGTCCACAGCAGACACAAAAGAGAAGACTGATGGGCTCTACATATTTAGCTGTTTCTTTATGCCTCTTGCCCCCTCCCCCACCCATTTTTGTATGTAGTACATCATTTCTTTTCTTCCCTTTTTATTACATATGGCCACATGAAAGTAATATAATTTATTTTCACAATCTTTCCTGAAGTTATTTCAAGACTAATTGGAGAGAACACATTCTATGGCTTCACTAGTTAGATTTGTGGGATAAGCATTTCCCAGTACAGTAGGACATCATTAATGCTGATCTGCCAGATCAAGTGCCAATTACCAGGTAGAGATGACCATCTGGTTCCTTCAGTGTTCCCGCTACATTTGTAGGACAAGAGTTGCATGCACCTTTTTTTTTTTTTTCCTCTGCACAACAGGGATGCATGTTTCTTTATTGACTATTTAGACTCCAATCTTCACTTTCTGAGTCTTGATTATAAAAGAAAGATTGTTACATGTTGAGGATATTGCCTCTACTTGTACCCTTAGGCCTGACAAATACAAGTCTGTAGTCTCTCTATGTAACTGCAGACTTGTGAATCCTCTCAGCGCATCACTGCTCCGGTGCCAGGGCAGATGCTTGACCGCAAGGGTGTAATTTGCATACATGTGGTCACATTCCAACTAGACGTGCGAGGCCTTGTTCAATGCAAGTGTATTGAGCGAGGCTGGACATGTCTAGTCATAATGTGACTGGAAGTCTGCAAAGCACATACTAGTAAGTCAAATGACCACCCGTTCCTGACATCTGAGATTCCTCACAACACCCAATGTCCTCTCTGAAGGTTCACCAGTCTGAAGCTACATACACGCCAGATCATTTCAGAGACAAACAGCCCCGGCTGCAATCGGCAGTCCGATTCATGCTACCAGTGGTTTAAGCATGAATCAACAGACAGGTTCCCTTTAGAAATGAATTACAAAAGGAACAGGAGGTAATCTTGTTTTGTTAGTGCCAAGGATCTTCTACATCCGGGAGGCTCCTGCTGCAGCCAGTTGTCTTATAGCTAGACATAGCATTGTGAAGAATAGATGGGGTGACATCGCTACTGGGACACAATTTTCTTAAGGTACCGTCACACTCAGCGACGCTGCAGCGATATAGACAACGAGACGATCGCTACAGCGTCGCTGTTTAGGTCGCTGTAGAGACGTCAAACACAGCAACTCCAGAACGATGCAGGAGCGATCCAGTGACGTAACGGCGACTCACTTATCGTTCTCGTTGGTTGTTAGCTCCATGTAAAACGTTGCTGGCGTCGTTGCTTTTGCTGTCAAACATGACGATACACACCGACCTGACGACGAAATAAAGTTCTGGACTTCTAGCTCCGACCAGCGATATAACAGCGGGATCCAGATCGCTGCTGCGTGTCAAACACAACGAGATCGCTATCCAGGACGCTGCAACGTCACGGATCGTTGTCGTTCTCGTTGCAAAGTTGCTGAGTGTGACGGTACCTTTAGACATTTCTATTTGTGAAGCAGTGTTTTGAGGGTGGAAGGGCTGGTTTGTGCATTTTCTGTGCCTATTGTTACTGTAAAAAGTAAGGTATTTTCATGTGTACTATTTGAAATAACGAAAATAAGAAACTTTGTAATATGTTATATCCGAGAAATCTGCTGCTTTCTCCACCAAGATTGAACTTTCATTCTCCGTTCCCAGGTAAAATCTGTATTCCGGGAAGACAGATTGTTACATTACTGAGATTGGAGATGGCAGGTGCTACTGAATCTTTGTAGAGAGGGCAGAGGCGAAGGATTTGGGAGCTCTGCCTCTACTGTAGCTCCTCTTCCCACCCGCTACATAGAAGATAGCAACTTAATCAGTGACAACTTCCATCTCAGTGATGGAAACATCTGTTTCCACTGAACAAATATTTTACCCATAAATCAATAATTTTGTGTATCAGTCCTAGTGGAAAAGCATATCTCTCTGATAAGACATATTCCTAAGTTACTTCTTTTCATGTATACTATTGATTGATTGAATTAAAACGACTAGTCTGCAAAATGTTTATAAAGTTATGTGACGTGAACTTGCACAATGCTTTTGTAAAAGGTTTTGCTTTCTTTTTACAGTATTTAACGACTGTTATTCCGTATGAAAAGAGAAATGTCCCTCCTTCTGTTGAAGACCTCCAAATTCTAACAAAAAGTAAGTGTGAACCAATGGAATTCCTGTAATGGAACCTCACAAAGTAAAGCTGATATCCTAGTGGTGTATCCGAATGTAGCTAGCTCCTTAAATGGAACCTGTCACCCCAAAAATCGCGGGTGAGGTAAGCCCACCGGCATCATGGGCTTATCTGCAGCCTTCTGTAATGCTGTAGATAAGCCCCCGATATTACCTGAAAAAGGAGAAAAAGACGTTATATTATACTCACCCAGGGGCGGTCCCGCTGCTGGTCCGGTCAAACGGGCGTCTCCGGTCCGCTGCGGCGCCTCCCATCTTCATTACAAGACGTCCTCTTCTGATCTTCAGCTCCGGCGCAGGCGTACTTTGCTCTGCCCTGTTGAGGGCAGACAAAGTACTGCAGTGCGCAGGCGCCGGGCCTCTGACCTTTCCGGCGCCTGCGCACTGCAGTACTATCCTCTGCCCTCAACAGGGCAAAGCAAAGTACGCCTGCGCCGGAGCCGTGGCTGAAGATCAGAAGAGGACGTCTTGGAATGAAGATGGGAGGTGCCGCAGCGGACCAGAGACTCCCATCTGACTTGACCAGCAGCGGGACCGCCCCTGGGTGAGTATAATATAACGTCTTTTTCTCCTTTTTCAGGTAATATCGGGGGCTTATCTACAGCATTACAGAATGCTGCAGATAAGCCCCTGATGCCGGTGGGCTTACCTCACCCGCGATTTTCAGGGTGACAGGTTCCCTTTAAAGTCCCAATTACCGTATATACTAGAGTATATAACTTTGGGGTGAAAATTTCAGCTTATACCCGAGTATATATGATAGATTAGGTCTCTAGGACCCATCTACCTTTTTTATTTTCCACCTAAACCCTCTGATGAAGCTGTATGATGCTTATATATGTAGGACAAATTGTCCAGTTGTGTTACTGTAAATGGAATTTGTGTCTCGGCATTCACAGGGCCATACGTTTGTGCTATAATTCATTTTTTCTTTTTATGCCATGTGCCAAGTTATATTAATTTTTACAGGTCAGCAATTTTAGCAGTGTCGCTTTTTTTTTTTCTTCTAGAAATTGCTGAGCGCTGTACTTGGTTATCTATCTCCATCAGTCCATAGACAATGAATAGAACAGTGGTGTGCGATTCTAATAGTCGCTCCAGTGACTGCATGTCACTGGATCTGTAAGTGTCCCAGCAGAGAGACTGGGAATGGGTGGTCTTCATGACGGGTGATAAGTTGCTAATGATGGACCATGAGGTTTAAAGGGGACCTTTCATGGTTTTTTTTTTTTTCAAGTTGAACAGGACACAGGATGTAGTTGATGCTGCAGGTTGGGGAAAAAAACTGGTTGGTTGTTTTTTATGTTTTGCCTCTCTTTTGCAGAGGAATTATGGCGTATGTCAGTAACCACACACGTCTGCTGTGCTGAGGCAACTTGTAACTGCTCTGCAGTGAGATCATGGGTGTCATTATGTCTCACACAGGAGTAACCTGCCTGTTCGGGACGACTACTGTGTGAGATGTAGTGACAACCCTGATCTCACTGTGGAGCGAGTACAAGTTGTCTTGAGTACAACGTGTATAAGTATGATACTGACACTTCTCCAGACAGGCCGTGTGGGGAAAGGAGCAGTACAGCAGAGGTGACCATGCTAAAAGAGGAAAGCTAATTGAAGGGTTTGCAATCGAACACAGATAAACTTGGCTGCACTTCCCCCTCCCAACCCAGGGACCTTATCTGAAAGGTTTTTGTCATTGTGCTATCTAATCATGCAGGAGCTTAAGGTACCTTCACACTCAGCGACGCTGCAGCGATACCGACAACGATGTCGATCGCTGCAGCGTCGCTGTTTGGTCGCTGGAGAGCTGTCACACAGACAACTCTCCAGCGACCAACGATGCCGAGGTCCCCGGGTAACCAGGGTAAACATCGGGTTACTAAGCGCAGGGCCGCGCTTAGTAACCCGATGTTTACCCTGGTTACCAGCGTAAAAGTAAAAAAAACAAACACTACATACTTACCTACCGCTGTCTGTCCCCGGCGCTCAGCTTCTCTGCACTCCTCCTGTACTGACTGTGAGCACAGCGGCCGGAAAGCAGAGCGGTGACGTCACCGCTCTGCTTTCCGGCTGACTGACACTCACAGCCAGTGCAGGAGGAGTGCAGAGAAGCTGAGCGCCGGGGACAGACAGCGGTAGGTAAGTATGTAGTGTTTGTTTTTTTTACTTTTACGCTGGTAACCAGGGTAAACATCGGGTTACTAAGCGCGGCCCTGCGCTTAGTAACCCGATGTTTACCCTGGTTACCAGTGAAGACATCGCTGGATCGGTGTCACACACACCGATCCAGCGATGTCTGCAGGGAGTCCAGCGACGAAATAAAGTTCTGGACTTTCCTCAGCGACCAACGATCTCCCAGCAGGGGCCTGATCGTTGGTCGCTGTCACACAGAACGATTTCCTTAACGATATCGTTGCTACGTCACAAAAAGCAACGATATCGTTAACGATATCGTTATGTGTGAAGGTACCTTTAGAACAGAGCTTTAGTGTTCTTGTTCACACACTGAGAAACTTGCTCTAAGCTATGATGGGGGCGTAATTTTTTCTGCTGAGTTGCTGCCTGCTTATGATTGGTCAGCATCATAGAGAGGGGAAAAATCACACGCCCCCAGTGAAAACTGTCTAACACCCTCTTACACAAAAGAAGTTTGTATTAGCAATAGTTTGATTGCTAATATCTTCGCAATAGAGAAGAAAAAAAGTTTGTCTGCTCTCCAGGCGCTATTACATGGCATGTCCAGATCCATATTCCTTTTTTTTTTTTTTTTTGCTACATTGTTAATGGACATTTGACACAACTGTACATTTCATGCAGTAAATCTGTTAGTCTATATTGGTGTTTCCCAAACCCCAGTCCGCGCAGCCCCCAACAGATGTCAGGAGTTCCTTAAGGTACCGTCACACTTAGCGACGCTGCAGCGATACCGACAACGATCCGGATCGCTGCAGCGTCGCTGGAGAGCTGTCACACAGACCGCTCTCCAGCGACCAACGATGCCGGTAACCAGGGTAAACATCGGGTAACTAAGCGCAGGGCCGCGCTTAGTAACCCGATGTTTACCCTGGTTACCATCCTAAAAGTAAAAAAAAACCAAACACTACATACTTACCTACAGCCGTCTGTCCTCCAGCGCTGTGCTCTGCACTCCTCCTGTACTGTCTGTGTGAGCACAGTGGCCGGAAAGCAGAGCGGTGACGTCACCGCTCTGCTTTCCGGCTGACCGACGCTCACAGCCAGTACAGGAGGAGAGCAGAGCACAGCGCTGGAGGACAGACGGCTGTAGGTAAGTATGTAGTGTTTGTTTTTTTTTACTTTTAGGATGGTAACCAGGGTAAACATCGGGTTACTAAGCGCGGCCCTGCGCTTAGTTACCCGATGTTTACCCTGGTTACCAGTGAAGACATCGCTGAATCTGTGTCACACACGCCGATTCAGCGATGTCTACGGGGAGTCCAGCGACCAAATAAAGTTCTGGACTTTCTTCCCCGACACCAGCGACAGCACAGCAGGGGCCTGATCGCTGCTGCCTGTCACACTGAACGATATCGCTAGCGAGGACGCTGCAACGTCACGGATCGCTAGCGATATCGTCTAGTGTGACGGTACCTTTAGTATTGCTCGAGTCATTAGAAATTGTCCCCAGGTTCTCTCACCTGTGCAGTACTGAGGAAGTCCCGAAAACATGAGCTGTTGGGAAAGACTGCTCCATAGTAACTAGTTGTTTTTTTTTTGTTGTTGTTGTTTTTTTTTCTTCTTGAGTGGAGATTGATCATTTCAACCTCCGCTGGAGCACTAAGTGTGTATGACTACATGGTATAAAACTACTTACATGGGAATATCTAGAATGGATTTCTTTTTATGGTGGTATAATATTGATTTACATTTTATTTCTTTCCAGTTCTCCACGCAATGAAAGATGACAGCGAGAAAGTACCAACATTGCTAACAGACTACATATTAAAAGGTAATGCCCATTATTGTAATCGCAATGCAAGCAATATAGAATCACATTATCTTAGCAACAGTATAGATAGATGTAAAATGATAAATGACAAGCCAAGCAAAATAGTGTCTGTGTTATAGGTTTAAACTAGAAAAAACCCACAAACCTATGCTGAATAGATGTTAGACTTTGCCTGATGCACATAACAGAATTTGCCAAGGCCAGAATTTGATGTTTGCAGTTGTCCAGTAACAGGGTTGGTGGCGGCAAGGTTTGAGTCACCGCTCATTGTATAGAGCATCGACTGTAAACTGCACCCCCGACACTGACTGACAGCAGGCTAAGCATTATGGCCGGCTGTCAGTCAGTGCCAGGGACGCTGTTAGTTGCCACTCTCTATGTACAGAGCAGTGACTGAAGCTGCGCAGGTGCCACTTCTGACTGGAAACTGAATGCTGCCAGGGGGAATAAAGTTAATTTCCTCCTGGCAGTGGGACTCTCGGTGGTGGAGCTGCATGGTGTCAGAACGCGATTGATCTGTACACAAAGACGTGCTGGAGACAAGCCGGACAGGTGGATCCCTGGGTTCTTCCCGCCCGCTGTTCTGGAGTGACATATTTCTGCCTACATGCACGTACAGGCAGAGACCCATCATTCCATTGTAGTGGGCGAGAAGAAGCCGCCTGGGACCTGCCTGTCTGACTAGTCTCCAGTGCAGCTCGGTCCCGGCTGCTTTTAGAGTATGTTCACAACAAACCTACCTGGTTGAGATCATACAGTCAATGCCTGACATACTGCCCATGGATCTGCACCATGTATCAGCTGTCCGGTTCCCTTTTAAACAGAAGGTATTTTTTTTTCATTATTTTCAATATCATTAGTACATTTTCACAATAATTCTTTAGAATATTTCCAATAAGTAAATGAAATGTATCACAACAGCTTTTCCCATCCTGTCATCTCCCTACTGTTTTGTGACAGTCTGTCTAATTTCCCTGCTCTCATTAAAGGAGAATGCATAATTAAACAAAAGGAAATGTACACCTAAATATGTTAACCCTTGGTTGTGTTTGTTCAGATAAAACAATGTAAAAACCACCTACATCTGAGGACTGGGTTTGGACTATACCTGAGATTTCGATTAGTTGACATTTTTATTGATTATGTTGTACGGACAGACCATGAGCAGTCTTTGTGCCTAGAAAAGTCTCCTGCATTGTCAGGCGGTAGGTTACCAGTCCACCAGATAATATCCTGCGGTCTGGAGCACGGCTGTTTCCGTCAATGCCATGGACTTGCGATGGACCGGCAGGGCCCATGCTGGACTGCTACATCATTCCGACTCCTTCCAAGGTGCAGTCTTGCAGCTAGAAGAATGGGGCCCCCATCAATGAGAATGTTGGGGATCCCAGTGGCGGGACTCCCAGTAGTCAATAGTCTATTACATATTTAGTAGATAGGAGATGCAAACTGGGAATTATTGCATGATTTATTAAGTCTGTGTCCTGTTCTGGCTGATGACCATTGTTTGCTCTGCCTGCTCCCACTCAAACATGTAGAACAGGACAAATTTATTTGCCTGTCCTTGTAATCAAAATGATCCAATCCTTATTGCAAACTGGGTTTATTAGCAACATTTATACTTTCTGCTGTTTGCAACAAAGCAATAAAACAAGAACAATTTAAATGGCCCAATATTAAAAGTGGCATTGTGTTGAATTTGGAGAAACCACTTGATGTGACTACTACATTCTCATCTCTAACTACATTTAGGGGGTGGTCGGGAATTAAGTTATTGTAATCCTAAAGGTCTATTTATTGTCGTAATCTAATCTCTATTCTAATATACCTTAATGTAAAAGTCCTTACTGTTCCCTCACTGCACTAGCTAACTTCTTTCTGTGTGTTTCTTTTTTTTTTTTTTTTAACGAATTCCTCTTTGGCGCTTTGTTTGAGAATCCCAGCATGTACAGGGATTCTCAAACGAGTCGTCATCAAGGGCAGAGGCTGCGGTCATGGCCATAGGCTCAGTAGATTCTTGTTACTGTGCAATATGCAGTGGCAGTGCACTCGCTCCCTGGCTCTGATCAGAAGTAAAGAGCCGTCAAGAGAGTGCACCGTCGGTGCGAATTTTAAGAAGAATATCCAGCATGTAGGAAAAGCAGAGACCAACTCTGCCCCCACAAGTCTGCTCAAATATGCTGACAACTATTAGTAATCTGCAGACGTTTTAAGATTCTGTTCTGTGGAACGATGGGACAAAACTACAACTTTTTTGGCTTATGGATCAGTGGTGTGTCTGGAAGAGAAAAAAATAAAGTATATTTTGAAGAGAACCCCCTGCTTACAGTGAAACATGGCGTTTGCTCAGTGAAGCTCTGTGACTGCTTTGATGCATTTGGTATAGGAATCCCGAACTGTGCGGAGGGCAAGATTGGATTCAATCAAGGATCTGGAAAACCTTTGAGAAAACTTCACTTATTCTGTGAGGAAACCAGACTTGGGGATCATAGCAGTACCTCAAAGTCCATCAAGCCATTGTTTCAGTCCTGAAAGATTCTTGAGTGGCTGTCAGTTGTTTGACTTGAAACCCCTAGAAAATCTTTGGTGGGGTTTGAAGAAGGCAGCTGTAGCATACATTCCTGAGAATATTAGTGAACTGGAAAACATTGTCCATGAGAGATGGACGAAGATGCCTCAGGAAGCTGGTGCATGACTAGCAATGCATCCCATTTGCTGCAGGTCTTAACTGCTAAGGGGGCTCTACTAAGTACTTAATACACTTGTTATGGAGGGCAAAAGAAGAAAGATTAACTTATGCTAATAAACCTAATGTGTGTTTCTTAGATCTTTAATTTGCTGTTATTTTCAGCCTTCTCATCAGATCCTTCTAAGGAAACATTTGCCATCCAGATCATGTGTTGCTGTAGCTTGGATGCATATTTTTATTCCTTCATGACTTTGTATATACTACTATGCTGCTCAAAAAAATAAAGCGAACACTAAAATACCACATCCTAGATATCCCTGGATGAAATATTTCAGTTGCAAATTTTATTCATTACATAGTGGAATGTGTTGAGAACAATAAAACATTAAAAATGATCAATGTAAATCAAAATTAATATCCCATGAAGGCCTGGATTTGGAAGATACTCAAAATCAAAGTGGAAAATCAAATTACAGGCTGATCCAAGTTCAGTGGAAATGCCTCAAGACAAGGAAATGATGTTCAGTAGTGTGTGTTGCCTCCATGTGCCTGTATGACCTCCCAATAGCACCTGGGCATGCTCCTGATGAGGCGGCCGATGGTCTCCTGAGGGATCTCCTCCCAGACCTGGACTAAAACATCCGCCAACTCCTGGACAGTCTGTGGTGCAACGTGACGTTTGTTGATGGTGCAAGACATGATGTCCCAGATGTGTTCAATTGGATTCAGGTCTGGGGAATGGGCGGGCTAGTCCATAGCTTCAATACCTTCATTTAGCAGGAACTGCTGACACACTCCAGTCACATGAGGTCTGGCGCTGTCCTGCATTAGGAGGAACCCAGGGCCAACCGCACCAGCATATGGTCTCACAAGGGGTCTGAGGATCTCATCTCGGTACCTAATGGCAGTCAGTACTCTGGTGAGCACATGGAGGGCTGTGCGGCCCTCCAAAGAAATGCCAACCCACACTAATACTGACCCACTGCCAAACCGGTCATGCTGAAGGATGTTGCAGGCAGCAGATCTCTCTCCACTGCGTCTCCACACTCTCACGTCTGTCACATGTGCTCAGTGTAAACCTGCTTTCATCTGTGATGAGCACAGGGCATAAGTGGCGAATTTGCCAATCCTGGTGTTCTGTGGCAAATGCCAAGTGTCCTGCACGGTGTTGGGCTATGAGCACAACCCCCATCTGTGGACGTCGGGCACTCAGACCATCCTCATGGAGTCTGTTTCTAACCATTTGTGCAGACACATGCACATTTATGGCCTGCTGGAGGTCATTTTGCAGGGCTCTGGCAGTGCTCCTCCTGTTCCTCCTTGCACAAAAGCTGAGGTAGCGGTCCTGCTACTGGGTTGTTGCCCTCCTCTGGCCCCCTCCACATCTCCTGGTGTTCTGGCCTGTATCCTGGTAGCGCCTCCAGCCACTGGACACTACACTGACACACAGCAAGCCTTCTTGCCACAGCTCGCATTGATGTGCCATCCTGGATGAGCTGCACTAGCTGAACCACTTGTTTGGGTTCTAGAGTCCGTCTCATGCTACCACGAGTGTGAAAGCACAACCAACATTCAAAAGTGACCAAAACATCAGCCAGAAAGCATTGGTACCGAGATGTGGTCTGTGGTCCCCACCTGCCGAACCACTCCTTTATTGAGGCTGTCTTGATAATTGCCAATAATTCCTATCTGTTGTCTATTCCATTTGCACAACAGCATGTGAAATTGATTGTCAAACAGTGTTGCTTCCTAAGTGGACAGTTTGATTTCACAGAAGTTTGATTTACTTGGAGTTATATTCTGTTGTTTAAGTGTTCCCTTTATTTTTTTTGAGCAGTGTATTAATGTGACATTCACATGACACCATTCGGCATTTCTCTGTACAAATAACGCTTCAGAGGAATAGTTTGGGTATTGCTTTGTAATAAAAAATGACAATAATTGTCATGTTAAAAGCAATTCACTATCTGACATCGAGGTGACTTCTGATGTTCTGATATCAAATATTTACTAATTGGGATTGGAAAAATCCCAGAACAAAGGCTGCAGTTACATAAATTAGTGCCCATGTAAGAATTTTTGGTTTATAGAAAAAGGATAAGTTTTCTCTGTGCAGCTCTGATTTGGATTGTTCCTAGAAGACATTTCTGTATCTCTCTGGCGTATTGTTAGACTGGAAACACTTGTATTGGGAAATGAAAGATGTAGCACCTGCACCCCTGCATTCCATGTTGTGTGGCATTTCTTGGTTCTCCTTATATTTAGGGACCCTTTCTAAAGAAATGGTGAATTAAATATATTTAGTTTCTTACCCTCTCAATTCACTTTCTATCCAGAATGTGTCATGGCCACATACATTGACCTCCCCTTCTTTGGTCATAAAGAAGAGTAGAGATGGCCCATAGCGCACAATTTTAGACTCTTGAAGTGTATCACTTGTGTTTTCTATAACGTTTACAGATTGTAGGGTGCTTATAAAATGAAACAAGCCATAATTCCAACTGGAATCTTCCCCCTGTGCTAGTGCTGCCTGCATGGCAGTCACCACTGAGCTAGAGGTGGCCACCAGCAGTCGCCTGACCCTGCAGCCTTTCAGTAGTCTCGGTGGGCAGGTCATTGGTGGTTGTGACGTCATGGCTTCCGATCCGGCGGCACAGTCCAGTGGAAAGTATGGCTTATTTGTTTTAGAGGTTCCTCTTCCCTTTTGTAAACTGTACAAAATAAGCAGAGAACTCTTAAGTCTTGCGAGTTCTGTGTGGGACCCCACTCTGTGCCCACCACTTAACAATAAAATCTAAGCTTCAACACTTGATCTAATTTACTGTCATTAGGTCACAAAGTGTGTGATTGTAAAGCAGCTTGTACTGATGAAAGGGGTATTCGGTCTACCCTCATTTCCGCATCAGAGGTAAGCAGGATATCTGCCGGCTCATGTGCATGAGTGGGTTGGTAAGTCGTCCCGATCCTGTGCTAATGAACAGCACCAGTGACTAATACCTGCCACTTGCACATATGAGCCGGGAGATATTTGTAGACGTGACGTCACCGGCCTTGCTTCCTTCCCATGCGGAAACGAGCAGAACCAGATTGCCTTGTGTAATATAGTGATATCTGCATATTTAAAGCTGAAAATGTTAGTATCATCTAGGAGGAATGTCGGACACAAGGTCTTCTATATATGTTTATCGGCTTTCTGTATGTTCTTCTGCTTTGTTTCACCTACCTTCTCTTGTTTTTGTGTTGCTAGCCCTGGTGTAATACTGGAAGGCTATGAGGTTTGTTCAGGTGTGTTCATGAGACTGTGAAGAGCATGTCTTTAACTATTGGTTTATGTTGGATCCAAATCCAACCCCTCGCAGACCGGCAGTGGATCGTTTATAGAGTATATTCACACCGGCAGTCTCATTCATCGGCCACCACTGCAGAGGAAACACCCGTTATAGTTCCACTCCACATGTGCAGCATGTGAATTCCCGCTTTCTTTTTTGGAGTGAGAGATGTTAGCGTAACTCTCAATTTATTTCAATAATCAATAGTACACATAAGATGTAATACCAAGTTTCTTATTTCATTAAAAGAAATCTGCTTCTTTCTCCTCCTGTACCGAGCATTCATTGTCCAAAACTCTCAATTCACTGGTAAAATCTGTATTCCACGAATACCGATTTTCCCATTACGGAGATTAATGACAGTCGGTGCTCATAATGATCTATGGAGAAATGACAGCAGTATGTCTGTGTGCCTCTACCTCCTCCCTCCTCACATCTCCATAGACTTTTATGAGCAACAACTGTCACCTGTCTCAGTAATGGGAAAATCTGTCTTTACTGAATACAGATTTTACCTATGAATTAAGTGAAAGATGAGGTCGCACAGGGATGCCAAATTCAAATACACAAAAGGCCAATACAAAAAAAACTTTGAACAAAGTCGCGGCCCATTCTTGGTGCCACCAAATCCCTTCCCCCCAAACACAGTAAATTCCTTCACAGTACCCTCCACACATACAGTATGATGACCCTGTTGCACCCCCTAGCAAAGTATGGTGGCTTCAGCACACTTACCCCTACTGTGATCCCCACACTGTCGTCCATACAGTATAATGGGCCACCACATAGTACTCCATATAGAATAATGGGCCCCACATAGTCCTCCATAAAGAATAATGCCAGTTATAATCATGCCGATGTCGCAGGCCAGGTTTGGCTCACGGGCCAAGGTTTGACTTGTGACCTAGGATGAGAAAGATGCACAGTTCTGATAGCAAGACATTAACAAGTTGCTTATTTTCATGTGTACTATTGATTTATTAAGTAAAAAAAAAAAAAGACGGTTACTCTAAGTGTCTGTATCCTGAAAATGCATATTACTCAGTTTATCCCATAGTTCCAGAGATGGCAAGTCCTCAGCCCCTGTATGGGCCCTGGGATGGAGATTTTCATTGCTCTGTGAAAATTGATTAGTTGGTAAAATCAGATTAGTGAATGAGATATGTCACTGCCACAAACAATTGCAGACTATTAGGAGAAATTGATGATGCA